>NC_063435.1:8273839-8541047 GCF_020379485.1 Brassica napus | reverse complement strand
TAAGATGTTATCTTTTGCAGGAAGGCTAGTCCTAATATCAACGGTTATATCAGGCACGGTGAACTTCTGGATATCTACTTTCATGCTTCCTAAAGGCTGTATAAAACGCATTAAAAGTCTCTGTTCTCGCTTTCTATGGTCTTGACAAATTGAAGTAGTTAAAGGAGCTAAAGTAGCATGGGATCAGGTCTGCTTACCCAAAGCAGAAGGGGGTCTCGGTCTCCGTAAATTCCACTATTGGAATATTACCCTATGTCTCAGATTCATCTGGCTATTGTTCTCTGGAAAAGCTTCTCTATGGGTAGAATGGCATCAACATCACTATCTTCGCCAAAAATGCTTCTGGTCTATCAAGATGTCGAACAGTGATTCATGGACATGGAAAAAACTCCTATATCTCCGACCAATTGCTTCTCAGTTCATTAAAGGGGTCCTGGGAAATGGCTCAACCCTCAGTTTCTGGTCAGATTCGTGGTCGCCGATGGGTCCCTTGATTCAGATATTCGGGGAGAATGGACCTCGTGAGACGGGTATACCTCTGCTAGCAAAGGTGGCGGGCGCTGTCTCAGGCACGCGCTGGTCACTTAGAACACCGAGATCCGAAAATGCAGTTGACCTCCACGTAATGCTGACGACCATCGAACCGCCGGAATGACCATTATCGATGGGTAGTAAATGGCAAGGACTGCAGAGGATTCTCATCTGCTCTTACATGGGATGTCCTTAGACCTCGAAGCACTATCAAGCAGTGGTCCAAAACGGTTGGTTTAAAGGGGCTGTGCCTAAACAAGCTTTCAATATGTGGCTTGCTACATTAAATAGATTTCCCACTCGTTCTAGACTTGCATCTTGGGGTTTAAATATTAATAAATGTTGTTGCCTGTGTAGCACTGAAGATGAAGTCAGAGATCACTTGTTTCTTAAGTGCAGGTTCAGTACTCAGATTTGGACCTTAGCACTTGCCAGGATCGATCCTGCACAGACAGGTTTCATCACATGGGCGGAGCTGTTATCATGGAGTAGATTCTCAACGCAAGCGGCGCCTGCTACCCTCAGGAGACTGCTTACTCATGGAATGGTCTTTCATTTATGGAGACAACGTAACAACGTACTACACAACAACGTTCATCTCTCTCCTCTACAAATGTTTAAGCTCATGGACAGAGACATCAAGAATGCCATCACTGCAAGACAGCACAAGAGGAACTTTCGAGGACTCATGTGCCTTTGGATTAGATGATTTCTTCTTCTCATTCTATAACTACTGACTTTCTTGTTTTTTATCTAATTTTTGCCAAGAAATAAGTGTGTAAAAATCTTAGCTTGTTTAGGACAAACTTTTCATTTAGTTAAATGATATTTACAGTTTAGCAAAAAAAAAAAAAAAAAATATAGTTTTGATATTTTGATGACTATACAATATATTTAATAGTCTTAAAACCCAATACGTATACATACCGCCTTTTCGAGTCGAACAAAAAAGCTTAAAGGGTTCTCTTAAACCCTTAAACCTACGCCGCCTCCTCCTCCTCCTTCTCCCAAAACAATTTTGCTCTCTCTCGCTGTGTCGAAATTAACACATAAACCCTACTCTCTAGCCTCTTCTGCAACAGGTTTCGATGGCTATTGACGGGAGTTTCAATCTCAAACTCGCGTTGGAGACGTTTTCTGAACGTTGCCCCAAAGTCGCAGCTTTTCCATTTTTCAATTCGATTCTCAGCAAGGTACCTTCTTGTAATTGCTTACTAAAGTGACCCAGAAACACGAATTCAAGTTTGGCTGAAATGTTTTTTCTTTGTTGTTGTTTAGGGAGGAGAAGTGGTGGATAACGAGGAAGTGATTAATGTTTTGTCTGATGTGTTTCTTCACCCGGAGCTTACCATTCCTTTGGTTCATTACTTTCTTCCCATTATAAGAAGAGTTGTTGATAGAGTGGTGGGTCTTCTCCACCTAGTGGGTGATCTCAGCTCAAGTAGTGACTACTCGGACGATGTGTCAGTCTTGGAAAATGCGTTGAAGGAAGGTGTTAGTGTCATTGACTTTTACGTTCGGCGTGGACAAAGGCTGGAGCTTCACGAGTGTGCTTGCTTGGCTTTCAGTCGTGCTCTTCATCTAAACACGTCCTTGCTAGGGTAAGAATATAGAAGATGAGAGTCATTTATGTAAACAAGCAGTAAAGCTTAGATATCTGTTAGAAGTTTACTAAGAGAAGGTTTTGCTAACTGTGTAGGTCTATTCTAAGTTATTTTAAGAAAGCTCCACCACCATACGAGCGGATTCTTGTGAAAGAAATCATTTCTGAGTCGCAGATGGAGGTAAATACTTGTTATCTTTTGACATTTGTAGATGTTTTAGCATCCTATGACATCGTAGTTATTCATTGAATATTTTTCTCTCCCCTGAATCAGGCTACTACAGCTGCATACTTGCTTTGTCTTCAAGTAGCCTATCGTTTTCTGGTTATTAGACCTGAGGTTTTCTCCAAGCTGTGGGATTGGTCCTGTTACTTGGAGTCCATGAAAAAGCTCTCAGACTGCCCGAGCCAGAGAAGAGATTTTGTGGAAAAGCATCGAGAGGCTGTGTGGTGTGGGATACAGATTCTGTCTGTTGTTTTAAGATGCACTGACAGAATGGCAGGATGTTACGGTTTTGAAGGAGAGGAAGCATTCTCATACTTGCTACGGTAATCCCTTTTAACTCTACTCAAGACTTCTTTATTCAGTTTTTGTCTTAAGTTTTGTTTCTGAAGGTTTATTTTCTTTGGTGCATTCAGCTGGGAAGAATTTTGTCAGGATATAGAAATAGAAAAGGCTGGATCATACATTCAGTTGCCAACATACAAGGGGTTGAGGTCTTTTCAAGATTTTAGTACCCTTGCACCTGGGATTCACAAGCGACAATCAGCAGGAGTGGAAGAAAAGGAGCCGTTGATGAAGATCCGAAGGCTGGACACCTGGTCGGTTTACTTTGTGTTTCTTTTCAATAAATTTCTTCTCTTATGCCACGTGTACTCGATGTTAATTTTCTCATTTCGGCTTGATTCCTCCTTCCTCTTCAATTCAGGGATGTCAAATCTTTCGCTGAACCATTTGAAATTCACTCTAGGGTGAAGAAATCATTTGAAATGGTCTCATTGGCTGTTAGTCAAAAACGACCTGTTCTTCTGTACGGTCCCTCGGGCTCTGGAAAGTCTGCCCTCATTAGAAGATTGGCTGATGAGAGTGGTAACCAGGGTATGATATATTTTTAATATCTATCTCATTTTTTTAGTACTTAACTAAATTCAAGGAACTTTCTACTATGCTGGAAGAGGAAAAACAACTATCTTGAGATATTGCTGTTCACACTAATTCATTGAGTATTTCCACATTAAAATGAAGCCCTAAACTGAATTATTTCTCACTATATTTTGTTTATTTTTGGTAGTTGTGTTTATCCACATGGATGATCAACTTGACGGGAAAACGTTGGTTGGCACTTATGTGTGTACTGATCAACCTGGAGAATTTAAATGGCAGCCTGGCTCACTTACCCAGGTTTGTTGCATGGAATTCAGATGGCACCCTAGTGGTATCTTTCCTCCTATTTTTACGTTAATATTTTTTTGCTTTTCATCGTGGCAGGCTATTATGAATGGTTTCTGGGTGGTTCTTGAGGACATAGACAAAGCTCCATCAGATGTCCCCCTTGTCTTGTCACCTTTGCTGGGAGGCTCATGCTCATTTGTGACCAGCCATGGAGAGGTAAATACATTCTCTTTGGTGCTCTCTAATTTTGTATGTGAACATTATTGTAAGGCATATACTTTTTTATACTACTCTGTTTTAGTTATTTGTGTGTTTTCCTCAAAAATGTTTTCAAGTTTCAGTGCTTCTTAACTTTTCGCAGGTGATACAGATAGCAGAGAGTTTCCAACTGTTTTCAACCATATCCACACCCGAATGCAGTGTATCACACATCAGGGAAGGTATATCTTCCAGACATAAATTAGTTTGGCATCTAGCTGGTGCATTCGTTGGCCTGATCTGTGCTAGATATATCATTGATGTCTGGGATCTTGCTAAAGTAATGTGATCTAGAGGTGAATTGTAAATTAGGTTAAAGGGTATTTTAGTTGGATAATCTACGTGTTGTTATGTTGGCTATTGTTCCCACCTTGAATTGCTAATTTTCCTTTCTTTTAATGTTCTATGCTTTTATGAGGTCCTGTCGTATTTATATTATCTCGTGGCTTTTGCTTATGGAATCCTTTACTTTCCTTGTTTCAATTAAGATTCGTTACAGGAACCGTATCATTTTTTATCTGTTTTTAATGTAGCTGGAAATTCTCTAAGTCCTCTTTGGAGGAGAATTGTTGTTTATCCACCAGATCGTGAAAGCTTGCAAAATATTGTGGGTGCTCGGTATCAGAACCTGATGCCTATTGCAGATAAACTTATTGGTAGGTTCCTTCTGTCCATACTCCCCTTGATATGGTTTCTGTACTCACAGTGAAACTTTACTTCTCCATATTTGCAGAAACTTATGAAAAAGTCAACTCTGCTCTTCGTCCCCAGTTTTCTAGTTCGACAACTGAAAACTCAGCTACATTCAGTTCTCCAAGTAGATTTTCACTAAGGTAAGCATATATCCAAGAGTTTTATTGTTCTTAATAAATTGGCCAACTATTGTTTCTGAATGGTCATCTTTCTCCAGAGATTTGCTCAAGTTGTGTGAACGCGTTCAGGGTCTGCCCTCGTATGATGGTCATGCAATTTCTCAGGAGGTAATATTATTTGAAGTTTACTCATGCTAGTCCCTTATTCTAGATTTCATTTATTTAAGTAGGCGTTTTGTGCTTTTTTCTCAGGCAGCAGATATATTCTCTGCTTCTTATATGTCAACTCAAAATCGAGTGACAGTAAGTGAAATCGTGGCTAGCGTTTGGAATGTTCCTGTTCCAGGATCTCATCATAAGCCCCCAATTCAGGTATCTTAGTGTTCTTGACAGTGTGTTGCCTTGTTGTATTGAGATTGTTTATTAATTTTCCAGTTAACTGCAGGAACTTTCTAAAACACTTAAAATTGGCAGAGTTTCTCTACCACTTGGCGAAACTGCGGTTAGTTTTTAAGCATCTCCGTCCTATTGATAAATATATTAAAATGTCTCAGACTTATTGATCTGTTTTTTCCCCAGTCACATGACCGGTCGAGGTTTGTTGAAACACGCACATCCACACGGTTACTTGAGAAAATAGCCCGATCTGTTGAGTACAACGAGCCAGTTCTCTTAGTAGGAGAAACAGGGACAGGGAAAACTACTCTAGTTCAAAATCTTGCACAGTGGATCGGACAGAAACTCACAGTTTTGGTGTGTTTTAACGTACATTCTTTTCTATAGTAATTGTTTCATATAATTTATGATTACTTTTTTTTTCAGAACTTGAGCCAGCAAAGTGATATAGTTGATCTATTGGGAGGTTTTAAGCCTATTGATGCAAAGCTTATGTGCAAAATGTTGTACAATGAATTCATTGAATTGGGAAGAAATTCACAGATGAAGGTATTTAGAACTTATTTTCTCTTAGAATTCCTCCTTTACTCATTCCTAACCAGATATGTACAGAAAAAGTTTAGTATTTTGCTCATTCCTTTTCGTTTTGGTATCCAGGATAATTCAGACGTTATGACGTGGCTACGAAAAAACTTTAGAGCTAAGAAGTGGGAAACATTTTTGCGAGGGTTAAAGAAAACTATTGACCATCACGTTAAAAATGGGGAAGAAAGGTCTAGGTCTGGTAGGAAGAGGAAGAAACCGGAAGTGATTGAGAATTGGACTCGTCTGTCCAAAAAGGTGGAGAAGATTCATCAACAGATTTGTTCAGGTGGAATGGTTTTTAAATTTGTCGAAGGTGCATTTGTGACTGCCCTCAGGGAGGGGTATTGGGTTTTACTAGATGAAGTAAACTTAGCACCACCGGAGATATTGGGCAGGCTTACTGGTGTTCTTGAAGGAGTGAGAGGATCACTTTGTTTAGCTGAGAGAGGGGATGTAATGGGCATTCCTAGACATTCGAATTTCCGTTTGTTTGCCTGTATGAATCCAGCCACGGATGCTGGTAAGCGAGACTTGCCGTTCTCCTTCCGTAGCAGATTTACAGAGTATGCTGTGGATGATGACTTGTGTGACGATGACCTGGAGATATTTGTGAGGCGATTCTTAGGTGGACGTGAATCTGACAGTAAGTTAGTGGGCAACATTGTTTGCTTTTACAAAGAAGCTAGAAGGTTATCTGAAGAATGCTTGCAGGACGGTGCTAATCAGAAGCCACAGTATAGCTTAAGGTCTCTTTACCGAGCGCTAGAGTATGCGATTAAAGCAGAAGGTATTGGCGGATTTCAGAAAGCATTATATGATGGATTTTCCATGTTTTTCCTCTCCTTATTAGATTCTTCCAGTGCGAAGATCATGAAACCACTCATAGAACTTATCTCAAAGGAAAGTAGCCGAGCCCAACCACTTCAAAGATACTTGGGAGAATTAAAGGGCAGTTCTGATGAATCTGTCAAGAAATATGTTAAGACGAAGAGCGTGATTGAACACCTTCATCATCTGGCTCATGCCATTTTTGTCAAAAGATATCCTGTTCTCTTACAAGGACCAACATCCAGTGGAAAAACAAGCCTTGTCAAATATCTTGCAGCGTTAAGTGGAAACATATTTGTTCGAATCAATAATCACGAGCAGACTGATATCCAAGAATATTTGGGTTCCTATATGACTGATTCTTCAGGGAAGCTTGTATTTCATGAAGGAGCGCTGGTGAAGGCAGTCAGGGATGGTCATTGGATTGTCTTAGATGAACTAAATTTGGCCCCATCTGACGTCTTAGAGGCACTAAACAGACTGCTTGATGACAATAGGGAGCTTTTTGTACCTGAGTTGGGTGAAACAATCTCAGCGCATCCTAACTTCATGCTCTTCGCTACACAGAACCCTCCTGCTTCATATGGTGGACGCAAAATACTGTCTCGAGCTTTTCGTAACCGTTTTGTGGAGATTCATGTTGATGAGATTCCAGAAGATGAACTGAGCGAAATTCTTTTTGAGAAGTGTGAGATTGCAAAGAGTCACGCTACGAAGATTGTTGAAGTGATGAAAGACTTGCAGCGCAACAGGCAGAGTAGCAAAGCTTTTGCTGGAAAACATGGATATATAACTCCAAGAGATCTATTCCGGTGGGCAGATCGTTTTAGGACTTATGGAGGTAAATCAAATGAAGAACTCGCCAGAGAAGGGTATTACCTCCTTGCAGAAAGGCTGCGTGATGATAGTGAGAAGCTAGTTGTTCAAGAGGTGCTGGAAAGACATTTCCGGGTCAGTCTTGCAAAAGATGATGTGTACAAAGAGGTAAGTTTTGTTCTCTAGTTTGAAACTTCGTTGCAAACTGTTTTTTGATTATTGAACCCATTCATTTTAATTTCCTGAAATATGTTTATATAGTTATTCTTCTAACTTCATATATCCAGTTGATGTAGCTGTATCATACCATGAGTTGCTTGTTCTTGATCTTTTGCATTTTTAGAGCCCCTAATTTTCATTCTGATAATTTTTGTTTAAAGGAAGCTGCTGGTCTTATTGCACTATTACTAAAGTTTTGTTTTGTACGCTATTCTGATGTGGATACTGATTTTTTCTGTTCTGTTTTACTTTTTTTTTTTGCCCCAGGAGCTTCTAAAGCTGGAACAGCCATTTTCCATGTAATTGCCTTTCCCCTCATATTTCTTGTATTATTGAATCAATTTGTTTTCGAGCTTTTTTTTTTATCATGTCACTTTTAGCTGAATTCTATGGGTGCTATTTCAATCTTTTATAGGAAAAACGAAACAGTTAGCTGGACTCGAAGTATGTGGAGACTATTTTTTCTCATCGAACGTTCTTATAAACTGCGTGAGCCTGTTCTTCTTGTTGGTGAAACTGGCGGAGGCAAAACAACAATCTGCCAACTACTAAGCGAGTATAAGAAGCTAAGGTTGCACATCCTTAACTGTCATCAATACACAGAAACATCTGATTTCCTTGGGGGGTTCTTTCCTGTAAGAGACAGATCCAAATTAGTTAAGGAATACGAGAATCAAGTCGAGCACTTGAAGCTATCTGAGGCATTGGTACCTTTTAGTCAAGATATTGACTTTTCTGCAGATATTGGTAGAGCTGAAGTGTTGATCAAATCAATAGATGCAATTCTGAAAAAGTACAAAAATGACTCCGTACTAGGAATGGAGGTCACACCACTGAATATTGAGGTTCTTCAGAACATGAGGGACACTATGGTGATGCTGTATCAGAAGTGGCGTGCAATTTTTGTGTGGCAAGATGGTCCCCTTGTGGAAGCAATGAGAGCTGGAAATATCTTTCTTGTGGATGAGATATCGTTGGCTGATGATAGTGTTCTAGAAAGACTGAACAGTGTGTTGGAGCCAGGCAGGAAATTGTCGTTAGCTGAGAAAGGTGGTCCTGTCTTGGAGGAAGTTGTAGCTGATGAGAAATTTTTTGTTCTTGCTACCATGAATCCGGGTGGTGATTATGGAAAGAAGGAATTGTCACCTGCACTTCGTAACCGTTTTACTGAGATATGGGTCCCTCCTATTTCAGAGACTGAGGAGCTCAGAAGTATTGCTTCTTCTGTCCTTAGCAACTCAAAGGAATCTAATATCGTAGATCCCATTATCCACTTCTGGGAATGGTTTAACCAGTTGCAGACTGGAAGAACGCTTACTGTCAGAGATCTCCTCTCTTGGGTTGCGTTTGTCAATGTGATACATGAGAGTGTAGGACCAGCATATGCTATTCTTCATGGAGCTTTTCTCGTGTTACTTGATGGTTTAAGTCTTGGAACTGGTCTGTCTGGGAGAGATGGTAAAGATCTGAGGGAAAAATGCTTCGCTTTCCTCTTACAACAACTCAAGGTTCTCACTAGCGACACACTCCCTCTGGATATTTCAAGAATGGAGCAATATGGCTGGGGTGATGCCAAAGCAATTTGTCAAGAAAGCAAGAGTGTTCTGCGCGGAGACATGTTTGGCATCGATCCTTTTTACATAAGTAAAGGTGATGAAACTCCTGAAACTGGTGGATTCGAGTTCTTAGCACCAACCACCTGCAGGAATGTGTTGAGAGTATTGCGTGCAATGCAGCTTTCAAAACCAATATTATTGGAAGGTAGCCCTGGTGTTGGAAAAACAAGTCTAATAATGGCGTTGGGTAGATATTCTGGCCATAAGGTTGTGCGCATAAATCTTTCAGAGCAGACTGACATGATGGATTTGCTGGGATCAGATTTACCTGTTGAAAGCGATGAGGACATGAAGTTTGCTTGGTCTGATGGAATTCTCTTGCAGGCTCTAAAGGAAGGTTCCTGGGTTTTGTTAGATGAACTAAATCTTGCCCCACAATCCGTTCTAGAAGGTTTGAATGCCATTTTGGATCATCGTGCTCAAGTCTTCATCCCAGAACTAGGCTGTACCTTTGAATGCCCCCCGACGTTTAGAGTTTTTGCATGTCAGAATCCTTCTTCTCAAGGTGGTGGTAGGAAAGGTCTTCCCAAGTCTTTCCTTAACCGATTCACAAAAGTGTATGTGGACGAGTTAGTTGAAGATGATTACCTCTTCATATGTCGCTCGCTTTACCCTTCTATTCCCAGTCCATTGCTTTCAAAGCTTATTACTCTCAATAGACAGCTACATGATGGTACTATGGTAGATAGAAAATTCGGTCACGATGGCTCACCATGGGAGTTCAATCTACGTGATGTGATCAGATCATGTCAATTTGTGCAAGGTAACCTATAATCGTTTTGTTTTTTCATATTAGCATTTCCAGGCAACAGTACTTCCTTAAACTAATTTGAGTTATCATGTCGTTTCAGGGGGAAAATATGACTTAGAAGTTGAAAGCTTTCTCAATGTTCTGTATGTTCAAAGAATGCGTACCGCGACTGACCGGAAAGTAGTTCTGAGTATCTATAAGGCTATTTTTGATAAAACCCCTTCTATAAATCCGTATCCTCGAGTTCAGCTAAATCCTGGATACTTAGTTGTGGGAACTGCTGCTGTTAAACGAAATTTCACTCAGTCTAATATTTCCAGTGAGCAGTTGAAGATTTTGCCTGAAATCCGTCAGAATCTGGAAGCCGTTGCACATTGCGTGCAGAATAAATGGCTGTGCATCCTAGTTGGACCATCGTCCTCTGGAAAGACTTCAGTGATCAGAATATTAGCTCAGTTAACAGGATTTCCGCTTAATGAATTAAATCTTTCATCTGCGACTGACAGCTCTGATCTTCTCGGTTGTTTTGAGCAGTACAATGCATTCCGTAATTTCAGATTGGTGGTCGCTCGAGTTCAGCATCTTGTTGACGAGTATAGCAGTTTGTTGTCACAGTCTTCCCAGGTGACCCTTTTGAGCAAGAGCAAAAGCCTAGTGTCCAGCTGGCTTTCCTTTTTATACAAGATTGATTCATGCCTCTTGGAAAACCCTTCATCCTTCTTGAACGACGCTGACTCGCTCTCCAAACTAACTGAGATCGTAGAATATATGAGTAAGGTCTTGGGGGAAGGTTTTTTGCCCGTTAGTTGGTCAAGAAAGTGTCTGGACCAAATCACGAAGACAATAGTGAAGCTGCAATCTGAAGAGAAAAAACAATCAACGAAATTTGAATGGGTGACTGGAATGCTGATAAAGGCAATAGAAAATGGAGAGTGGGTTGTTCTTGAAAATGCAAATCTCTGTAATCCCACGGTAATATAATCTCCGTTTATTATATCTTGTTAATAATTTCCCTTGTATCTAATTTCCATCTCCAACTTAAATTTCAGGTACTTGATAGGATCAACTCTTTGGTGGAACCTTGTGGATCAATCACTATAAATGAATGTGGGGTTATAGATGGCGAACCTGTTACTGTTACTCCACACCCTAACTTTCGTTTGTTTCTGTCCGTTAATCCCAAGTTTGGGGAGGTGTCAAGAGCAATGCGGAATAGAGGCGTTGAGGTATTTATGATGGCGCCACACTGGCAGCTCAATGAGGAAGCCTCTAACAGTGATGAACTTGTGCTGAGAGGTGTGAAAAGGTTTCTTGCTCTATCAGGTATTCCGGGTGATAAGCTGGTTGCGTCCATGGCCAAAGCGCATGTTCATGCATGGCGCAATGGTCAAACCATTGGTGTACGGATAACGTATCTTGAGCTTGAACAGTGGGTTCACCTCTTCCAACTGCTGCTCATGAATGGTAACCAACTCCTGTGGAGCTTACAGCTAAGTTGGGAGCACATCTATCTCTCTTCCCTTGGAGTAACTGATGGAAAAGATGTTGTTGATCTTGGGCGTGATACGTATTTGTCAGATACTGAATCATTTATGGGTGGGAATATGTGCCTGTCTGGGGGATGGCCAAAGCCTTTCAATTTGAGAGACTTGATGTGGTACTCAAGAGAAACAACTGTCAGGCAGAATTGCATGTATCTGGAGTTTCTAGGAGCTCAATACGCATCACATCAGACTGAAATAACCTACAATGTCAAGCTGAGAGATAGGGATTTGGCTGCTGGGGAACGGAGAATAATTTATACTGCCGATTCTTGGACGCTAAATAAAATCTTGTTTCCTAAAGCCTTAATTGGGTCAACCCCTGCCGCAGATACAGGAAAAATTGACCATGATTCGGCTTCAAAGAAGCTATTGTATGCTGCCAACTGGACAATGGAACAGGCAACCGAAGAGGACATTCAACTCTATCTGGTGTGGATTAGTTGGTTTGGTTCCAGGCTGCAACAATACTGCCCCTTTTTCCTGTGTTTTCTCAATATGTTGAAAGATGAGTTGCAGCATCCAATCTGGAGTCATATATCCAGATGTCGAAAAAACCTGAAATCCCTCTGCATAGTGGATCCAGATGCTGTTCCAATCCCGATGATGTCCTCCAAGTTGATTGACATAGCAGCAGCGGATGAACAGTCAAAGCCCCTTAGTAAAACCCTCTTTGAGTCTCTTAGCTCTGTTGGCGTTCTTCGGCTTTCCTCTCAGCAGTGGGTTGCAGAAAATAACTACAACCACACCGATGTATCCTCTTTTATTCGCTTTTTGGATTCCCTTCGCGTTTTGGAGAAGAAAATTCTTTGCGAAATTGTTGGATCACCTTCTTTCTCTGTGTTGATTCAGTTGTACACTGAAGTTATTGAAAAACATTCATTCTTCTGGTCTGATCTACTCTCGTCTTCAGATGAGTGTAAACTGTTTTCCTTCTGGTCACTAATAAAGGCTGTCAAAAAGTTGGAGAGTTCTTTTCCAGAAGAAGTTCATGTGGTTTTGGTAAGCCAACCTTTAAGTTATCCATTAGCTTTTTGTCTTCAAAGTATTATACTGGTTGCTCAATAATGTTGGCTGTCTTCTGTAGGAGGAAAGCAAAAATATTAACAATATAGCTTTGCATGGTGAGCCAGAGAAGTCTTTACTATGGGCGTATGGTGGCCATCCTTCCTTGCCGGTTTCTGCTGAGTTGTACCTTAAGCAGCAGAAGTTTCTACAGCTCTGCAGCACGATTTGGCCATTAAAATCAGAATCAGATGGGCAAGGTTGGATATCTGAAATGTTTGATGGTTCTTTTAAAGAAATTAAACTTTCTTCTGACATTTGTTTGGTGTTGGCAGGAAATGATCATCTTACCAAAGCCATTGCATTTTCTGGCCCTGAGTTATGTTTGCTTGCCTTGGAAGGTAATTAATCTTAATTAATATTTGCTCATCCATGTTTCAATTAACATGTCTCAAATACAAGGAGATTGTAATGTTCATGAAACATTGCTGAGCACTATCTGTAATTTTGTCTTCAAGCATGGGATAATTGATTGTTGTGGCTTAACGTGGAAATATATGAAGTTGAGGCATCTACTGTATAGAATATTTAGAAATTAAACTACGCCAAGAGAATGTTATGAGTACCTATCAGAGAACTGCGGTGAAATATGCTAAATGTTTCTTATTGATATCAATGCGTGAATGATATAAGTGCCTTTTATATTTGATTGTTTGATATCCTTTTGGGATATTTACCATTATTTTTGCAAAGACCACTTCTGTGATCAAACTAGCTTAATTTGTTTAAGGGAAACATAGGCTGAAAAGTACTTACTCCGTCAGTTGAGAGTATTGTAGCTGTGTTTAACGTTGTTGTATTTTCCTGTTTTTTCCTTCCAAAATATACAGGTCTTTGCATTTCATCTTACATTGCCGACAAGGATGATGCAGCTGCTGTTCAGCTGGATGAGATTAACCAGGTTTTCTTTCCTTATTCTACCATGTGTATTCAAATGTCTCTATCTCCTCTCACAGTTGACCATTATTCACCAGATGTTTTTGGAGAGGATGGAACTAGAGAAGAAGAGACTGCAGGATAGAATGGTTTTCAGTGAGAATGATAATATTGAAAATAGATCTGCGGCATGCTGTATTTTCCGTCCAGAGATTGTGGCTACAGGGTTTGGCTTTAGCAGTTGGATGGAGATAAGTTCTATTGCTAGAAGTGAAAGTAGTTCGTTAGATGTAGAGTTACTTGCTGTACTTCAGCACCTCTTGGTGTCACGATCTACTGAACATAAGGTTAGTGAATATTTGAATTAAAATGTCCCTGTGGTACACAACTCTTTGTAAATCCATGGTTAACCTGTTTACTTCTCCAAAACTTACTTTCCTGAGTTGCAGGATCTTTTGGATGTTCGTAATCTGCTTAAACCTGCTCTAGAGTATTCCTTATCCTCAACAAGACCTCCACAGACTCTTGTAGCTCATCAAAAACTACTGTGGGCAATTGATGCCCGTGCCTCTGTCCTCCGAGGTAAATAAAGTCGGATATTCAATTACTTTTGTCTACTATAGTAATCTGGTTGCTTATATTTGGCTTTTTTGCAGTGGACACCAAAATTGCTGGTTTTGTTCTCGAAATGTGGTACTGGTGGCATTCTGTTTTGTGGAAAAATTGTCAAATTGGTCTCATGGTAACCAAAATTAAATGCCTTTTGTTCAGTCGTTATCTTGATTGCGCAGTATGTAACATATTTTTTCCATCTCATTCATGTTCACAGGGCCTACAGAGTATCTCAGAGATCGGTAACTGTCGGGTTATGTCGCCTTCTATGCTGATTCATCCTGTGAAAGCAGCTACCATTGATCATATTCTGTAAGTGATGTAACTCCACTATGAGAAATCTTAACATTTGGTGTAGTAGCTAACATATTCCATACTTTTCCTTGAAGTTCGGTATACCTAACATTCATTTGCGAGAACTATTGATGCATTGTACTGTGATTGCAATGCTTACCCCAGGATAATACACATTCAATGTTGTATGATGAAAACTATGGTTCCGTTAACAGAAAGTAAAAGCTTTTTTATTTATGTTTATGCAGGGATACTGCTTTTGCTGTTAAGGACTACCCTGTTCAATCGATGAAATTTCTTTCTGCTTCACGAGTTCTATGGAAAAGCGCACAATCCTATCAAGAGATGCCTGGTTCTTTACTGTCACTAGCGCGTTCCCTTTTCCAACAGGTTTAGAGTCGTGATACGCTTTAATAATATCATCTGTTTCTTTTCACACTGATTTTTATCATGATTTCAATCTGTGTAGATGGTGTATACGCACCAAAAGTCATATGAGCCTGAAGTGTTTGCCGATATCAAGTCTGCATTTCATGCGGTTGAGAAGAAACAGACCGAGGTATAGTTCCAAAATTTATTTTTTGTTCATTCTTCCTTTCCTCCTTCCTGTAAAACATATGGGAACCTCCAAGTTTACGCGTCTCTTCTCGTTTATGCAGATTGATGGCATTAAGTCTCTCATTTCACTAATCAGCTTATCAAGCCATCAGAAAATGAAATCTGTTACTCGCTCGTTTGTCGAACCATTGGCGAAACATCTTTATTTGGAGTGCTCATCAAATGGTAGTGTATATAGTTTATATATAAGCTGTAACAAATTTTTAGTATCTGCAAGGTAAACCTTCTTAGACGTTCTTACAGTTTTTTTCCTAACTTTTGTAGATTTCTACTCCAATCTTGGTCTGGCATGGATTTATCTTGGAGGACTGCGCTTCAATCTTTTGAATAGCTTGAATGTTATAGATCCAGCCATGAAGATCACTTGTAAGCTGGCAGAACTACAAGAAAAAATTTCATCGCTGAAGCTAAACATAGAGGTGGTTGCTCTTTGCTTGGTTTAGGTCACAATAGCAGTTACATATTGTCTTTGATTGTTTTTATTGACCTATATCAATGCGTTAACACAGGTGCGGGAAGAATGTGAGTATCTATCTGGATTGCTATACACTGGTGACAGTGACGAAAGAACTGAATGTAGATTATCTAAGCTTAAAACTGAGCGTAAAAAGTTGCGAAGAAAGGTATGTAACATACGCTGTAGCATTCCCCCCTATTTGAGTGGTACTTTTATATGACCTTTCCCACCTCTCGACTGTTCACTCGTTGTTTCTTTTGTTTTCCTTCTGAAACAGGTTATTTTTCGCTCTGATCCTAATAAGTACCAGAATTTAAGAAGAGCGCTGGATGAGTTTGCGGGATTTCTCACACGTCCAATAAGTCTGGTTAAGGATATTGACAAGCTTGACTGGAACCAGGTTGTTGAGCAAGTTTTCAACTGGCAGGAGACGGCAACATCGTTTATTGATCGGTTGTCCAGTGACTATTCCGAATATGTTGATATAACTCAGCCAATACAAGTTTCGGTATACGAGATGAAATTGGGTTTATCACTCTTTGTCTCTGGTACTCTCTTGGGAAAAATTCTCAACAGATTTGACGGAGACACGGTTGACTCAGTCATGGTACATAACCTTTTGTCAAAAATGTTTGTACATTTCATTTCGTGCACAAAATAATAATGAATTATGATCCTTGCAGGAATCAATCTATGCCTTAATGAGATTTCCAAGGGGCTCCTCCTTGGCTTCAGCTACCTACATTGAGAGCTTGCCACCGCTGCACCTTTCTCATGATGCAGATTCTCGTGTTAAGTCCTTAGGTTTGGATGTTGGCTTGCTGCACAAACTGATCTCTGTTTCAAGTGCACACGATACGAGAAAAGTAATGTTTCTTATGATTCCTTGAGTTTATATTATGATTTTCTTTCACATAATGAAAATGATTATCAGTCTTTTGAAAGTTACTTATGTATATATTATGTTTTATTTGATTACTGTAGGTCTCCGAGTTGCAATTCAAAACTACTCTATATAAAAATATGCATGCTCGTGTTTCGCACTTTGTTGCAAACACTGGGCTTATGGATAAAGCTTCTTTTGAGGTAAAGTATTTGCCAGTAGTATGCATGTGAATATGGAAATTTGTTATCTAACGTTCTAAGAACTCCATCTGCAGATATTGGATAGCATATATTTTGAATTGGCGAGAAATTGGATGGAGATGAAGTTTCAAGTGAGAACAAAGGCTGACGCTCTTTCTGGGCTGTACAAATTTCGTTCCCGTGACTTCAAAATTGAGAGTGTCATGAAAGTAGATATATCTGCCCTTGGCAAGTACTTCCCAGAAGATAGTTTTTGGCAGGAGTATCTGGCTGATGATGATATGAATCTTATGGTAAACCTTTCATTCTTAACGCATTACTGGAACTTGTAAAATTCTCTTGTTTATCACTTCTGATTTTTCTTTTGTTCCCCACAGACGCAAACTGACCAGGGTGACGAGAATTTGGAGGATGATTGGGACTTGATACAGGAGCATGTAGATAATATATATAGCACACATAATGAGTTATTTGGTTTCTCTGACCTCTCTGAAAAGGTATATAGCCAACAAGCTTTTCTATTTAAAATCTTTAATTGCTGCATAAGTACTAGTCGCAATTCCTTTGTATCTAACAAGACAATACATTATACTCAGACTGGAAGATGTATTACTGATAGTCAAAGGCTGGATTCATTCACTGATTCCTATGAACTGGGAGTCAATATGATCAAAGGTGACCATCTGACACCATTTCTCGCTGTTGTTTGTTTAATTTGGATGATTCATTATACTAAATATATTACTGGATTATCTCTTGATTCCGACAGGGCTGAAGGGTCTATTTACATCAAACTTGGATGCAAAACTTGTTCCAGAACACCTGCTTCGTCTTTGCATGGAATACAAAAAGACCTTCACTTCAAACGATATGTCTTCCAGTAAATACAACTTCTACAAGGTCTGCTAGCTTTTTGCTTGCTAAAGAAGTTCTCTTATTTATGTTACTTCTGCCTGGGTTCTGACATTATCTTTTATAGGACTTTGATGGTCCTGAGCTGGGGAAAATGGTCAAGTTTCTCACTCCTCTTCAATTGAGAATTTATTCTCTATTGCAAGAACAAGAGGAACATCCTGGTCTTCAGAAACTTTCTGATATCCTTCGAATGCTCATGGATATTCCTTCAAGGACTCCGCTGGCAAAGGTATACATATACTTAAACTGGTTCTGGTAGCTTATACCCATGGAACCTCCTTCCCTTCACTTTGATGTTTTAATGATTCATCATAACCATTACTTTCCTGTTTGCCGTTGTTTGCGAAGGCTCTTCCAGGATTGCAATTTCTGATTTGCAAGGTCCAGAAGTTACAGGAAGAGGGATGTAAACTGCCCATCTCTGGTATGGATTTAATCGTTTCTCTCTTTAGTAATACCATTTGTTTCTTCTATTATTTACTCTATTTATCGAGTGTCACATTTTGTTTTTGTGTCCTATAGATCTTTTGGAGCCAATTATTTCCCTCGCAAGCTCTTGGCAGAAGTTAGAATTTGAGTGCTGGCCTACATTGCTTGATGAGGTTCAGGATCAGTTTGAACTAAGCGCAAGGAAGGTAGGACTAGTTAGAAAATTTTGTAGTCATGAACAATAGCACTGTTATGGGTAACACTTTTTTTTCTCGTTGCAGTTGTGGCTTCCTTTGTTTTCAGTTCTCTTCCAGAAGGATTGTGTGGAATTTTCAGAACATGGAAATGAGTCTATTTCACAAAGGTGTGCACCAAACGAATATTGTAGTGCTTACATATGTATTCTTGCAAATTCGGTCATCTAATAGATCTTTTATCGCAGTTTGGTGGAGTTCATTGAAACGTCAAATATTGGTGAATTTAGGAGACGTCTTGAGCTTCTCCTTTGCTTCCTTCTTCATTTAAGTATGGGTAGCTCGTTGGGAATATATTCAAGGTCAGCTGCGTATGATATACCACCTAGTTTTTATATATTTTCATCTGTTTTAATCTTGAAGGATTTAAATTGGGTTTCAGCGTTATTTCTTTTGGCCATCACTGTTGGTTGCACATCCAATGTTTACAGTTGACTTCTAAGTTTTAACATGACTGTATTTTCCGTACTGGCTGTCTTTTTGCCTTAACTCATGCTTTTTCTTTAACAGTGATTCACACAAGAGGAAGGTTGAAATTTGCTACAATATTTTTGGATTCTATATTCAGTTTCTACCAGTGTAAGCTCCTTTATTATTCTGTCTTGAGTTTTATCAGTTCAAAATTGTTTGGCCAGGGTAATGTTCTTAATTCAAATTTTTTTATCAGTGTTATGGAGCAGTTAGATTTGAATAGAAAAAATGTTGAAGCTCAGTTAAAGGACCATCTAAAACTTTGTCGGTGGGAGAGGCCAGATAATCATCTGCTCAATCATACCATTAAAAACACCAGGCAGAAGGTCAAGAAGCTGATACAGGATTTTACTGTAAGTAATTGATAACTCTTCTTTTTCATTTTCTGGGGGTTATTATATAGATAATTTTTGCTTTCTATGAGTTAAAATTGCGGAGCCTTATCAAAGAGATTTTTAAATGTCTTCTTGTTTTTGAGCAGAACACACTGCAGCGCCCTGTAATGCTTGACAGGCCAAACCTAGCAAAGGAAAGAGTGCAATTTCTCCCTCTACTTGGTCCAGATCTAATAAATGGTGCCTCGAACATGAGGATCGAGGTTCTAGTCAGTAATTTAGATGCAGAACAATTGAATGACAGGTATATATGTGTACCTTGTGACCTTCTTCATTTCTAGAAATTTACGGAAGCTGAACTCTTCATTATGTAAACTCTTCGTGGTAGGTTTTCCTGGTATGCTGTTTGGAGAAATAAGTTAAAGGAGTCGGTAGGACGCTTCCACCAAGAAATGCATTTTAAAGAATTGCTGACGGGTGAAGGTTTGTTTGTACACTTGCTCCATTCACTCAGGGTTCTACATGATCTATTTTTGTTTTTGCCTTTGCAGAGTCTGCATATTCTTAAAGTTGCATTATATCTTTGCAGATCATCAGTACCCTTCCCCTGTCTATCAGGGTGATTGGAAAATTTTGTGGAGTACAGTTTCTAAGATTGGTGAGAAGATAGCTAGCTGTTCAGATCTATGGAGAAACAGTGATAGAGATGTTGCAAAAAAGAGGGCCTTGCCTGACCTTCTCAAGTCATTGGAGCAATGTGGTTTGCAGAAACACAAGTTTGAAAATGTAGAGGTAAGAACTTTTGTTTGTTGCGTCTGCTTATGTACTTCCGAGACATGATCATCATACTGATTAACTAATTCTATGGTGATCTTCTTTTTAGATGTCAAATCACTTTAAAGGGTTGCTTTACCAGCCAGCATACGATCCAAATCATCTGTTGCTGCCAACACATACCAAAGGTAGCATACATACTTCCAGGGTTGTCGAAGACCAAAACAAGGAAAGATCACTGGCTGAGTGGAGAGCGGCGAATGAATTTTACTTTAAGAGCTTGGCTTCAGTGCAACTCATGTTAAATATTGAACGAAAACACTCAGATATTACAGCCGAGCAGGTAGGCTTTCCAAAGCTTATAATTTGTACCCGAGTTTCTCTGAATCCCATTTTAACCAGTTGTTTCAAATTTTTATTGTCGTTGCACTAAATTTCCTATGTTAACAGGTCAAGCGCTCAATCTCATTTCTCAACCATCTTGTGGAAATACAACGGCAGCAAAGGAAAACTGCTTACGGTTTTGCTGAACTTCTAAACTGCTTTCGCCATCGTGTTTTACCCTTAGCAAAATTACTTGGAGATTCAGTTGAGGAGGACAGAAAGGATGATTCTTTGTTGAGTTTTCCCCAAAATCAACATGCTATATTCAGTTGCATGTGGCTACAAAAGGTATTTCAGCTTCTAACTTGAATGATGTGCACTGAACCCCTGTTGCAACAACACTTGGTTAATTTGTTACTGTTCGTGATATGGCAGCAACTATTTGATAAGATTAGTGCAATGCTTCTGGAGGAATTGGCGTTGCTGAGAACAATTGGAAGTACACACTTGGACTCCTGTCAAAGTGTTAAAACTTCATCACATAGTTTACTCAGCTTAATAGAAAAGCTAATTCCCATCGCTCAAAATTCTAAGGTGCAGAATCCTCGGGCTTCTTTTCAATCTCTCTTGTCTGTTCTTTCTTGCAATAGTCTGAAGATGTATTTTTATATCAGGCTTCACTGGATAGGCTTCTACTTGATTCCAACGGTTTTATCAGTACGCCAAGTAGCTGTCTTAATCAGTTTGTCACACAGCATATGGTTAAGCTGCTATGCCATAACCTTGACCAGCTTACGGACCTGGAAAATCAAATTTCGTCTTTCTGTGAAGACAATGAGAAAACCTATGCTACAGACGTTCTTCTTAGTCATTTTTCCCCCTTCTTTAAAGAGGTATCCTATTTTTTTCAACCTTTGTGGATTCTAGTCTAGCATATAGATTGTGTTTAGGTTCTAGAGTCGGATTTATGAAATGAATTTAATGCAGGGGAAATTACTGGCTGAAAATCTGAACTGTTTACTTGAAACGGGAGACCAATCAAATGGAATGGAACCCAAGGAACAAGCTGCTTTTGAAGCAAATTTGGCAAATGCATTTGCAAATGTTAAGGATGTGATTGGAAAGCTTTGCTCTTATAAAGACGGAAGTGTATCTCAGGAAGAGGAAGGGAATATTCTTATGTGGGATGGTCTGTTTAAGAAGGCAGAAAATGACCTGAGCCTTGATAGCCTATGCAAACTGCTGTCAGAAACATTTGGTTCCATTGTAAGTCAGATTATTTTTTGAACAACGGGATGCTATTTTTCTTTCTTTATTTTCTTCAAACCTGAATTGAAATGAGGCTGTTATTTTTGCAGGAAAAACTATTGAACTCATCGGGCGTCCTTTCAGCTTGTGTTGGAGACCAGTTGAAGCAACTTCAAGCATTTTTGGATCTGTTATTGAACTTTGGCGATTCTTACCTCCAAGAGTTTTTAACGATAAGTAAAAGGGTATGTTTTTATCTTTTGCTGTTCTTTCGTAGACATTTAGGACAATAGTTGTACTCGTTTTGGCTATAACGTTATCCTGCTAATATAATATTTTGTTACCTTTTGAACTTTTGGTTGTAGGTGTCATTGATAACCCATGTCCTTGCAACCGTTCTGGCCGATCTATTTACAAAAGGGTTTGGCATCTCCAAAAACGATGAAGATGATGACTCTAAAGCTGAAAAATCAGAAGCGGCAGAAGGCACTGGAATGGGAGATGGTGTGGGAGCAAAAGATGTAAGTGACCAAATCGAAGATGAAGATCAACTGCGTGGCACAGATAAGAAGGTATATATACATCGTCTTTTCATTCAAGAATTTGGCAGGGGAATTTTTCACCAATTTTGATTTTCTTCTGTTGCCTCTGCAGGAAGAAGAAGAGAAAGAGCAAGATACTCCGGACGATGTGCTGGATAAGAATAAAGGTATTGAGATGACGGACGAATTTGAGGGAAAAGAATATAGTCTTAGTGAAGATTCGGAAGAAGAAAAGGAGGACGAGGAAAGCGGCGATGAGCAGTTGGACTCTAAAATGGGAGATGCGGGTTCTGATGCTGAAAAAGATGATGAAAAGCCGTGGGACAAAGATGAAGATGAGGAGGCAGGCAATAAGAATGAGAAGAATGAATCGGGACCATCTGTTGCTGACAAGGACACAAGTTCAAGGGAGCTACGAGCGAAGGATGATGATGATGTTGACACTGCCGATGAGCCTGAGGAGTCCAATACTTCAGACAAACCGGAAGAAGGAAACGAGGAGAATGTGGATCAGGATAACTGTGGTGACCCAGAAAATTTAGAAGATGAAATCAAGAACCAAGAAGCACTTACAGATACATCTGGCCCAACTCCTGAGATGGGCAATGAACAGACTGATGATGCCATGGAGATTGACGAAACAGATGAGGTTGAAAAGGAAGATGAGCAGGAAGAACCTTGTCCGGAAGATCAAAAGCATCCTGAAGAAGTTGAAAATGATCAAGAGACGCAAGAGCCTGCTGAGGAAACAATGGAGGCTGGGACTGAAGATGTATCTGAATCACCCCAAAAAGAGGAACCTGGAAATGATCTTGAACAGAAATCTGAAACGGAACCGATTGAGGGAAAAGAAGTCATGTCAGAAGACATGAAGCCGAACGTCTGTGATGATAATATTTCTGGTGTGGACGCTGGTTCACACAATCCTCATGGCTCTAACGGATTGGGGGCAGGAAGTACAGCACCGCAAGAAAATTTGGCAGCTACTAATGTTTCGGAGGAGCTAACAGATTCAATGGATCCGCCTTCGGGTAGTAATACTGAGATGAACCTCACGATGACTAGCATGGCCAGTGGTGAGACGTTGACAGACAACATACCAAAGATGGAAGTTCCTCAGAGCCAGTCATCTACATCTCAGCAAACCAAGGTGAATCCTTATAGGAACGTTGGTGATGCATTGAAGGAGTGGAAAGAAAGAATTAAGGTTTCCTCAGACCTTGGAGAAAAGCAAGAAGCCGAAAATGAGATGGAAGACCCTGATGCCGGTGAATATGGATTTGCTTCTCAGTTTGATGAAGGAACTTCCCAAGCTCTAGGACCTGCGTTGCCTGAGCAAGTGAACACAGATATGAGAGAGGGGGAATCCGAGGACGAAAAACTCGCAGGTAATCAAGATGAAGCCTCCCCGATGGATATTGATGATGCGAACCCCGAAAACAAACCTGCTGTTCAGTCCAAACCGTCTATCATGAATAGCACCGCTGAACCAGTCCAGGAACCAGATACAGACAGGACCCTCCAAGAGAACTCGCCTATCCAGAATGTTGGTGATGGTAACAGCATGATGGACTCTATGGTCTCTGTTGACAATACGTTCATGGGGGAAGATGCATGTAATCCTGACTGGATGCAAGTGGCCGATAAGGACACGGAAAGCAATCAGGATAATGAAGATCCTGATGCCAGAAGTAATGCAGTTATTCTTTGGAGGAGATGTGAGTTGCTTACTACGAAACCGTCTCAGGAGCTGGCTGAGCAGCTGCGCCTTATCTTGGAACCGACACTTGCTAGCAAACTCAGTGGTGATTACAGAACGGGTAAAAGGATCAACATGAAAAAGGTTATTCCATACATAGCAAGTCACTATAGGAAAGATAAAATCTGGTTGAGGAGGACAAAGCCAAACAAGCGTGACTACCAGGTTGTTATTGCTGTGGATGATTCACGCAGTATGTCGGAAAGCGGATGTGGTGACTTTGCTATTAGAGCTTTGGCAACTGTGTGCCGAGCAATGTCACAGCTTGAGATGGGAAGTTTGGCGGTTGCAAGTTTCGGGAAGAAAGGAAGCATAAAGATGTTACATGACTTTGGAGAGTCATTCACCACAGAATCTGGTATCAAGATGATCTCAGGCTTAACGTTTAAACAAGAAAATCTCATAGAAGATGAGCCAATCTTCAATCTGCTGAGAAACATGAATGAAATGCTAGAGAGTCTGGCCAGCACAAGACGGCAGTCTTCAGGCAGCAACCCACTTCAACAACTTGTGCTAATCATCGGTGATGGCAAGTTCCATGAGCGAGAGAAGTTGAAACGATCTGTGAGAAAGTTTCTCCAGCAGAAGCGTATGGTGGTGTATCTACTTCTCGATAACGCTGAACAGTCTGTCCTGGATCTGAAGGTATGTCCAATCCGTTCCTATCTATTGCTTAAATATGAGAATTAAACTAGTTGGCGTGAATCTAAAACTGTTCTTTTGTTATTATGCAAACAGGAGTTTGTGCAGACAGAGAAAACTCTACAGCAAATGACGTATATGGATTCATTCCCATTCCCATACTACATTGTACTGAGAGATATTGAAGCCTTACCCAGAACACTTGGTGATGTCCTGAGACAGGTAACGTTTTCATTTTCCACTTTCTGTTTTTGTCTAGGAAAAGAGAGAACAATGTCAAATATTTGAAATGTGACAAAACGTCCACTTTTTAATGTTTTTTGCAGTGGTTTGAGCTGATGCAAAGCTCGCGGGACTGAACCCTTGTTGCATGAGAAAGGTCGAGGGCTGAAATTTTGTTCGTCTGGTGTGACTCTTTAGCTTTTAGACTTTTGTATACATTATTATATAGAAAATACCAATGTTATTCACATCACAATTAGAACCATGAATGCTGTTTTTTTCTTTCATATATATATGTAAAAGGGTCCTCTTCCCTTCTCTTTGGAATGCTCTCAACTTCAAAAGTATACAACGAATATCAACTGTCAATCAAAGTGGTCGCCACTGAAACAAACTAATAAAGCTTAACAAAATGGCTGAGTATATGACAGAATTAAGTATTTAAGTATGACATCAAGCTAACTGACCGGTTTGTTGTGTTGGTTTATCATCTGATTCAGTTACAGCTTCACCAACTTAGTATCTGAGACACATGACCTGAGACTTTCTTTTAGCCGTGTTCATATAATAACTCCTAATAACTTTGATGTAAAGACTGAACCATAATAAAATACATAGAGTGGAGACACAAATACTCGAATATTTATTTCAAATTACGTCTTTTTATTATGTTTTCAACAATCCTTTTCCCTCCTGCCATTTTTATCAACTCTCTTTATTTCTTTTGACCCCAGGAGAAACACAAATGCTTCGTCACATGCATTCGTTATGGGCCCTTAATAACTCCTTTTTGGGTCATCGGCCCTAATCATTAATATGACTCTGCGTAATACTTTCCGTCATTCTTGAGTTGAAAAGTTGATCTTCTTTTATTTTAGTTTAGTTACAAACTTCAAAGAACAAGGGAAATATATTAGCACTACATCAAAAATGTTTGTTTTCTGAAGTTTACAGATTAAGGACTAATGACTATGCAAAAAGAAAAAAAGAGAATGATCATTAAGCTGTTGATTTGACCAAACAAGATTGGTATTAGTTGGTAGCAAAGAAAATTATGAGGCATGGGGTAGAATTGTGTTGCACGTTGTTGAAAAGGAAATGTTCAGCCGCGCGTGTTCACATCCTCTCCTCGCTTTGATTTTTGAATTAAGGTTTTGCGTGATCATCTTTTCTAATTCTTGATTCTGCAATCTTTGACTAAATTATACAGGACTAATTATTTATATTATTAATTAGATTTTGAGTTATCAGATTTTAAATGTAATCTCGATGTATCTAATGATATCGATTGACAAGAATGATCCGCTAGATTTTTTTTTTCTTTTTAGTTATCATTAGATTTGTCCATGTAATAAATTATAAGATATATTGATGTTGTACTCTAGCAACATAATTCGGATAGTAGTATTTTCTTCAAATGGCTTTTGGTTGTACGTAGAAGTTGTAAGGTAGAACTCTCGGCTAATTTAAACGCAGCGGTTGTAGTCATACCTGCAAAAGTTTGTAGGTAAATGGTTACATTTTAAACATTATTAAATAATTTGTACGGTTGGTTCAACATTTAGAAACTGATACATGCGTGGAATATATATGAATGATTAACTATTAGATGCATTAACAATTTAATAATAAATTAATATCTTTAATACATTATATAATTAAAAATATTAAATATACTATTATATTAAACTCTAAAATGTATAATTTAATAAAAATTGTTTCTTATATGTAGATTAATATCAGATTTTTAAAATTATCTTGTTTGGTTTATATATATGTATAGATATTAATGTCTAAAAGGCATAGTGTATATTCTGTTTATAATTTTTATAATATAAATTACGATATTGGTTTGTGAATATATGTATTCGTAGGTATAATATCTAAAAAACATTTTTAAGTAATATTTTTATTTTTATATTAGAAGAAATATTTTTATTTTATTTATCCACATGTAACTATGTGCAACTGCAAACGCTAAGTGAAACCAACTTTTAATTTTAAGAGATATTTGCTATAAAATGCCAACAACTGCTACCATCTGCAAACGCAAAATTTACAAGTAGTAGTGAAAAAACTAATCAAATTGTTAATGAATTATTAAATATAGTTTGAAAATGAAAGGAGAGTAAAAAGATTGTGTTTGATTCTGCAAAGCAGAGGATCGTACAAAATTTAAGAAATTTACGGAATCATTTGCAATATATATATATATATATATATATATATATATATATATATGCATGTATACTTAACAATACAAGCTTTAGAATAGGGAAATTAAGAAAGAGCAAATTAGCTTAATATACTGAAAAGAGTGGGATACCATTGATTTGGGGGAAAATAGTAATGATGGGGGGAAGAAAATTGAAGGGAAATAGGGTATGAAGTGCAAATAGGGAAAAAGTTGTGTGTAGGGAGTACAAATTCTCATTAAGAAAATATATATAATGCATTTGGTGGACGAATTTATAGAACAATTTTGTTGTTACTCTATTCCGTATATTGTTGTTGTCAACATGCATATGTGTTTAGTATAGGTACCTGACATTGTGACTATACTACACTGACCTGTGTGTTATATGTTTTGCTTTATATGCTTAGCCTTCAAGATGTTTTCGATCGTCGACAATTTGTGTTACTATATCGCTTATCAGTGCTTGTGCCACCGGTTGTTACGGGATGACTTTGTATCCAAACATGTTTTTCAGAGAAGAAAGTGACAAGAAAAATAAATGAAACTGTGAAGATTTATATCGGCAGATAAATTTTGAGATTATTATGAAGTATAGAAGTTCCATTTGCTTTTCATATTCATTTCCCAGGATACGCAATCTTTATCCATCACTGCTTTTCCTTTTTTTAATTGACGGCAAATCTTCTTTCTAATCATAAAAGTTTTTTTTTTTTTGACAAATCAATATACAGACCCTTTATTTTCAAGTAATATATGTAAATCCAGTGGTTATTTAAATGCCACTTTGACATTTTTCACAGTGATTAAAAAATTATGTAATAAACTAATATATTTTTATATAATGTATGATTAATTAAATAAAAATAATTTAAACAAAAGTTTATTGGTTATTCAAAAGGGTAAAAAATAAATTAAATGTACATTTTATGTTAACAACTTAAACAGACTAATTAGACTCTGCAAACCAAATTGGTAACTCCACATCCATATGTACAACAAACCATAATTCTTTTTTGTACTGCGTACGAGACTGTCCGCCCTTGAATTCTGCGTCTGTGGTATATGAATGAATTCTGAGGTGTTGAAACTTATTTTTAATATCTTTATGTCTTCCAAATAAATGCTGACTATTTTTCTAGTTCCGAAACCATATTCACCAACTGAGAACAATCCATTGCAAATGTAACAATAAACTGTTTTAGATTCCTCATGCATTCCATTTTCTAAATGAGAGCATCTATCTCCTAGTGAAGTGGCGACTAACTCACTCTTGTATTTTCCCTTCCATTAAACCATCAAAAAACCTTCTTGTGTGCTATACCACCCTTGTCCCGAATAGATTTCTTGAGTTTTTATATTAGGTGGACAGCGTACTTTCTAGCATAAAGCCTTTAATGGAGAGACCAAATTACTATATTCTGATACCGTTCTTTCTCTATTTAGATACACTCGTTCTGCTTGATATCAAGATTTAACCATGTATCTCACATTATTAGTAAAATATTATTTATCACGATCTGCTGTCTGAATTCGACTTAATGTAATTGTAGGATGACACTTATTTTGAAATAAAAAAATAAACCTGAAGATGTAATTAATATGATTTAATATATAATAATTTTTTTGTGTGAAGTGTTTTAGGATTTCCAATCAAAACAAATTAGCGATAATTACAGTAATTCAGGTCTTACATATATAAATGTTAGTTTTAAAATTTTCAATATGAAATATATACTACATTTTTCTTCAAGATAATGACCAGCTCATTTAAATGACCTAGCTCATTTAGCCAGTAATCTCAATAGAAACCATCGTTTTTTTCTATGATAATGCTCTTTCTAAAAACATCGATGCAATTGAATATTATTTGAATCATCAATTAAGGAGATGATCTAATCATTTTTCAAGCGGATTAATAAGGTAAAGTATAGGTTGTCTCTCATATCATATTAAATTCTCATACTTCTAACTCAAAATCAATTGACTATAGGTTAGTCCAAGTCTCTTTATATTATTTATGTCTCATGGAAACTTCTAATGTGTGAGTTTATATTCTTACAAACACTCTTTAGAGACTAAAGCTCGTGACCCATTAATTTCTACTAATCATAATACTTCCTCTCCATATAATTTCTCTTGTTACAATCAATCTCACAGACCATCATTATCGGATCCGGGAGCACAAGTCACTTCTAGGCCAAATTACAAAAGTGTGTGGATCGATTAATTGAACTTTTTATTAATAAGATTTTTAGGTTATGGTACCATGTTAAGTTTCATGGACTTCTAACTCAAAATCAGTTGACAATAAATGAACCGGTCTAAATTCCTTATACATTATCTATGACCATGTTGTTCAAAAAAATACTTTACCCATGACCATCAAAATTCCCGATATAAAAGCTTTATATTCTCATATAACCCCACAAGATAATGGTAAATATGACCATTAATTTTGACAATATCTCAGTATAAAAATCGGTTGAGGTCAGATCAAACGGAAGAATTCAGCCAGACCGGTTCAAGAGCAATCGGGCTTTTTCAGAAGGTGTGATCTGTTTCGGTTGGCTAGAAAATATATGATCATGTTAGATAGGATGTTAATTTTTAGGACTTTTTAGTTTAAAACCAATTATCGAATCTCTTATATATTATTTATGTTTCACTGAAACTCCATTTGTAGAGACTTATATTCTTACACATTATTTATAAAGTAAATAGTAAATACTTTTATTTGCATTATGTTATATAGTAGAAGTTTATCTTTTTTTTTGATCAAAGTAGAAGTTTATCTCTATTAGTTTAAATAAATAATAAGTTCTTCCATGCATGTTTACAACCCGGTCTAATTTCCTGATATAAAAAAACACTAATAAACATTTAGTTAACTACTGAGCTACGAGAACTTCCACAACTGAGCTTATATTTTATTGAAGGTACATATAATTATATAAATATCGTTTAGTGGTTGGTAGGTAGATATAAAATAGTGGACAGCAAGTTTTGTCCCCGAAAGTTTAGTGGATTTCTCGTGCGAAAGTTTCGATATATTGTTTCTAGTGGTAATTTAGTAAAAATCTAATAATCTCTTAGCCATAGTATCTTTGTCTAGGTTGCACGGAAGCTTTATCAGACGTCCGCTTCCCGCTTTGTAATCAGAATCGAAACTTTGTGAAACTCTACGGAATCTCACTTCCAAATGTTTCTAAAATATTTTATTTTAAAACATGGTAAAAGCTTACAATTCTTTTTGTTGGAATCACGCTTCCGTCGAAAAAAAAGAATGTCATAAATAATAAGATATAAAAATCTGATTTTTGTTTTTATATAAAATCTAAATTTAATAGTAATATAATAGAGAGAAAATAAATATACAAATATTAAAACTAATACTATAAATTATTTTTATGCACTGAAGTTTTTTACTAGAGATATAAAATATATTATTCAAATATATTATGTCAATTAGTTATGAAATATTAAAACTAATTAATATAACAATTTCTTATAAACTTAATTTATGTGTATTTTTACAGTTTTAATATAAAATCATTCTAAATTATTATAAATGAATAAATGTTTTATTTTAATTAGAGTCATATAATTTTAGTAACAAATTTTATAATTTTATAATTTTTTATATTTTAATATGTATATATATACGCTTCCAACACGTATCCGCTTTCTAATTTTTTTTAAAAATTATCGTTTTTGCGCTTCTATATGGTTTCGCTTTCGCGTACACGCTTTTGTTTCCATGTAACATAGATCTTTATCAATGTATAACTGAATTTTTTTTTTTTTTTTTGTCACGACAATGTATAACTGAATTAATGTCAAAAATTTTGAGATTAATTATTTATTTGATTTCTACAAACAAATAAAATAAATAACTCTAATATATAGTATGTAAAATTATAATAATACAGTCTGTATATTGAGTCCATGATCTGCCTATAACGCTCTGACCGACCACGATTAATGAGCCACCCACATCCGTTCACTCGGTCCGTGGACTCCATCCTCTGTGACGGGTGGTGTGTTAATTTCTCTGAGGCTCTATAGTCATGTTTACTGAACCTACAATCACCACGTGACCTTTCTCCGTGCTTTGACTTCACTTGCACGATATCGCGAATCACTTCTTGATAGATCACTCATCCTTCCACTACTGAAGCTCAAACATACTTGACTCTGGATTCTAAACGGATGTATGCCTGGAAAAAATAAGTGCATTTTGGTGAGATAAATAATCAAATCAATTATTTTAAGCTTTTTTACGTATATTAGAAATCAGAAAATCAGAATGTTACACTGCCATTTATGAAAATATTGCTAGCATCTAATAATTCTTGTTCCCCTTGCATGTTTTTACATTAATAGCGAAGTCTACCAAAGAGATCGAATAGATATATTTTTTAAAGAAAATCTCAATTAATAAGGAAAAGAAAAATGCCAGGAAAAAATAATGTGAAACTACCCAGCACTATAAATACATGTGGTCTTCAGCAATATTGTTCACTATATCTCGCCGGCAAAAAAGTTCACTATATCTCACCAAACTCTCTCTCAATATCTTCAACTTTTTAATAAAAGAAAATAAAGAGGGAAATGATGTTTGTTTCAGTAAAGTATGCCCTCGTGATAGTGATGACCTTGATATTAAGAGTCCTATACAACTTCATTTGGTGTTACTACCTCACACCAAGACGCATTAAGAAGTTAATGGAACGTCAAGGCATCACCGGCCCAAACCCACGCTTCCTTACTGGAAACATCATCGACATCTCCAAAATGGTTTCTTACTCTGTCTCCGATCATTGCTCTTCCATCCACCACAATATCGTTCCTCGCCTTCTCCCTCACTACGTCGCCTGGTCTAAACAATATGGTACGTACCCAGGTCCAACGTTCCTGGATGTCAGGTGTAAGATTATTTTTTTTACATATGTTTTTGTTATTATAAAATTAAAATTCAATTAATTTTTCTTGAATGTTGGCGTCAGAAACATTAAAGCCACAAATTATAGTTTCATTTGACGATATATGCTTTCAAGTGGATATGCGTGCAATGCATTTTCATTGAAAACAAAGTCGGATCTGAGACTTATGAAGGTCATGAACATTTTTATAATAATTTTAATATTTAAACTTTTTAACAATTTGGAGGCGATGCAACCCATGCATAATACTTGTTAAAAATTTGGTGGCTGACATACATTTACGCCATGTCATTACGAAATGACGAAAATTACCTTTTGCAGGGAAGAGATTTATAGTATGGAACGGGACGGAGCCGAGGCTGTGCTTGACGGAGACGGAGATGATTAAAGAGTTGCTGACGAAGCACAATTCCGTCACCGGTAAATCATGGCTCCAGCAGCAAGGCACTAAAGGGTTTATTGGACGTGGTCTTCTCATGGCCAACGGCGAGGCTTGGCACCACCAGCGCCATTTGGCAGCTCCTGCGTTCACACGTGATAGGCTCAAAGGATACGCGAAGCATATGGTGGAGTGCACAAGGGTGATGGCGGGGAAGCTAAGGAAGGAAGTTAAGGAAAGTGGAGGAGATGATAAAGAGGTGGAGATTGGAGAGGAGATGCGGCGGCTCACGGCGGATATAATATCTAGGACGGAGTTCGGAAGCAGTTACGACAAAGGAAAGGAGCTTTTCAGTCTACTCACTGTCCTTCAGCGACTCTGCGCTCAGTCCACTCGCCACCTCTGTTTTCCTGGAAGCCGGTGAGTTCTTCATCTTTTCTTCGATTTAACGCTATGATTGATATAATTCGCCTAACTCATGTGATTTAATTAAAAAAAAATTTATAACACATTTATGCTGAACTACAACTTTTTTTTTTGAACTACAACTTATATATTCATTCCATTTCATATTATGTATTGTTTAATGATTTTTCCCACATATAAAAATTTCTACTATAATTTTTACTAACACATAATTTTGTCTCTTTTATTAAAATTAACATAATTAAATTTAAAGCTTTATATAAGTTTTTGCATAAAAATTTAAAACAACAATTAATATAGAAAATATAATAATCATCTTTAAATGGCACTCAATCCGAAACGGCATTCTGCAGTATAGTTTCACAAGTTCTAATTAAATACTTAAATCAGTTCTATAGTATTGATAAAACTGATGTAACTTTAATTCAACAATATCAACATTATTAAAATAAAATTGAAATAACTTACATGAGTATAAAAAACTAAAAAGCATTACTTTCGTACATGGTTACTAATTCTTAATTCACTAGCGCGCCAAAATAAAAACGTTGCATGCAACTATTTGACCTTTATCGTAATTTTTTTTTTTTTGCTAAAAGACCTTTATCGTAATCCCGACGTGTAATTATTCTTTGTGTTTCTATAGGTTTCTACCGAGCAAATACAATCGAGAGATAAAGAGTTTGAAAACTGACGTAGAACGTCTTTTGATGGAGATTATAGAGAGCCGGAAAGACAACGTAGAGATCGGTCGGAGCATCTCGTACGGGGACGACCTCTTAGGGCTTCTCCTGAACCAGATGGATCGCAGCAAAAACAACCTTAATGTTCAAATAATAATGGATGAGTGCAAAACTTTCTTCTTCACTGGTCATGAGACAACCTCTCTTCTTCTCACGTGGACCCTCATGCTCCTTGCTCATAATCCCACGTGGCAGGAAAAAGTACGCCGTGAGGTCCGACAAGTTTCTGGCCAAGACGGTATCCCTTCCGTTGAGCAACTCTCAAGTCTTACCTCGGTACGTTATTCTTACTCACACTGCTACATTTGTCTTCTTATTGTTCATTTACACTGGAACAATGGTTTCTATCGCCATCAAAATCACATGGACTTTGCAATTTTGCCGAAATCTGTCGAAAGATCAATTCACAAAATCACAACGATTTAAAAGTTATTTTCTTTACGAAAAAATATTTTTAAAAATATATAATTGAAGGAGACAGTTCATTTGTGTTTCACGTTTTCCATTGAAATTCCCAAAAAGTAATTTATAAAAATAAAACATTGGATATTAAAATATGTAAAAGCAATAATTAACTTGAAGCCAAAAAGAAAGAAAAAAAATATATATCGTTTATAACAATTGAAACATACATGTTAATGTCTTATGCGTTATGCATCAGAATACACATGTCGACTAAGTTTTGACTTTGGGCGAGATTTGGGATAGAATCACAATCATTTCTTTTATTTTCTTAAAATGTCTTGGTGTGTAATGCCAATTTTTATGGGTGGGGGTGGGGTACTACCTTCTTTCAACACACTACAGGCAATGCCACTAAATCTCAATTAGTACATATCTGGTCAACTTTAATATGATATATATTGTTATATATCTACCCACAAATTTGTATTAATGTATTCTCCCGTAAATTATTATATAGTGTTTCTGTCAACTAAATAAACAAAAATGTAAAGATGGTTAATTGATTGATTAGATATAGTTCAGAGTCTGATAATGCATGTCATGCATGAATGAAACACATAGTCATTTATATAGAAAAACATTGAAGCAAGTAGCATGTGGGTACATACACCCGTGAGTACAAAAGTAAAGCCGTGGGGACATGCCCATGATTTGATACATAAAACGAGTGTAGAAAGTTGAAAAAAACTACACTCTCCCGTGATTCCATCTTACATACCCTACCACTACAACCACCTACTACTACATTACCACCCGTGACTTGATTTGATACATAAAGAAACAGAGACCTGCAACCATCCACGCATCCTCCTCTTTGAACCCGTGACCTACAAAGCACAACAGTTACAATATCAATATACATCAAGGAAAAGATTAAAACACAAACATCATACACTGCATTTCCTAGCAACCAACTGTAAATTTCAAAAAAAATAACCACTCACCAACTTAAAGCAATTCAGATATGAGTTTGTTTTTTAGAGCAAGCTCTTGATCTGTAAGTGTATCAGCGTTTTTGCCTAGCAACCTATCAAGTATTTTCTGTTTGGATAAAATATTCTTGGCTGCTAGAATGGTTTCGATCTGATCAAACGCTGCTTCATTGCCATGCTTCTTGCGTTTTGCTGCTTTGCTAGCCTTGACTCCGGGAGGTCTAACATCTTCCTCGCGACCCACCTCATCCGCAGTTTCCTTCCTTTTCTCCTTTGCACCATTTGATTTCAGACTGTGTGATCTCCATTTTTGATCAAACCGAAGCTCCCTCCAACAATGTTCAAGAATGAACTTGGATTTGTAGTCATTAAAGAAGATGTCATGAGCTACCTTCATGACATCATTCTCATTATGTCCACTCGCCTGCTCCTTCAGAGCAGCTTCATGACATCCCACGAACTTACACACCTGCTCATTAATCCTTCCCCACCTCTGCTTACATTGACTCCACTCCCTAGGAATAGAGCCAACGAGCAGAGGGCTAGCATTCAGGTACTCCTCTATTCTCTTCCAAAATGCTCCTAGCTTCTGTTCATTACTGGTTATTGGATCCTTGCTGGTGTTCAACCAAGCACTGATCAACACCAAATCTTCTTTGGTTGTCCACTTCCTCCTTTCCGGAGGTTTAGGAACCTCAGAAGATCCTATTTCTATTGGCTGAGGGGTCTGGGAAGTAAGCAGGTTAACAAAGCCGGGAGAGTTTAGGGGAAAAGGATCCATTTTGGTTGAGTATTGAAGTTTTTAAGTTTTCGTTTATGTTTTAAGATGTCGATTAGCTAGGTTTTTAAACTACTTTTGGGTTTGCAAGTACAAGGAAGTAAACACCTTCTAACCACTAAAAATTGATGACACTTAACTTAACTACACAACTACTTCACACAGACCATTCAATAAACATCAAATCAGGTTTTCAAATTAATTATTTCAAGTTTAAATTTAGTTCTGGTTCAGTTGAAGTTTAAATACAAGTTCACACAGACCATTCAAAAATTGATTACACTTAACTTAACTACTTAACTACACAACTACTTCAGTTTTGGTTCAGTTCAAGTTTAAATTCTACTACTACTCTAACCTACTCTAGTTCAAGTTCAAATTCATTATTAGGCAACAACTCTAGGGATAGTGTGGTTACCTTTGTGTTTTCAGTCGAAGCAGCATTTCTCCAAGTGATCCACTTGCACGGTCAGGTTATAAACCTTCCCAGTGAGCCTATCAACCTCCACAGTGAGGGCTTTTACCTCTGCCTGTTCAAGGAAATGACAATGAGATGGTGTTAGTCACTGTATAAAAGATAAGAAAAAAATTACAAAACAAAATTCATAAGTGGGAAGTCAGATTACCTCCAGACTCTTGATCTTATTATTCACTTCCGGCAGCCACTTGATCACCGCCTCCACCTCCTCCACACGACTTGTGAGCCGTTCGATATGCTCCTGCACACCAATGACCCAAGGCTGACGATAATGAAAACCATCAGCCTTGGTAACAACACATAAACTATATCAGATTGTTAATTAACAGACAAAAACAGAAGACATAATTTAAAAGACAAGAACCCGTTTTATACCTCGTAGTTTATGCAGGTGAAGAAACGCTTGCCGGGGAGAGTGTCGTATTCCTCCTTCCCACGAACCTCGTGAATTATACTCCCACCGCAGGGACACCTCGTCGGAATCCCGTGTTCTGAATCACACACGATTGAAAGCATATCGATGTGCTCCTTTCTTCTCTTTGTGTCTCTTATCTCTGCTTCGGGATCCATCTGTATCAGGAAAACAAATAATTAGAACAGAAGCAACCGAGAAACAAAAAAAAAAAAATTTGAAAGACTAACTAAAAACCCCCAAATCCAATTCAAATCCACGATGAACGAACTATAAAAGAAATCTGTATGTTGATTTAAACGAAGAAATTAAAACCCCCTTTTAGATTTCAAACCCTTACACGAAACCCCCAAATCGAAATGAAATCCACGATAAACGAACCCTAAAAGGAAACCGTATGTCGATTTTAACCAAGAAATCGAAACCCCCTTCTCGATTTACAACCCTAAGATGAAACCCCCAAATCGACATCCTTAACCTAGAAACCTCTCGAGATCAAATCGAAGCTATCTCGTCCCGGAGTGATTGAGACTCACCTGAGAGCGTTTACGAGTGACTCCGACGACGAATTGATCGAGAAAAGCTCCGGCTCTGGACTCCGACACGAAATCGCCTCAGAGACAGAGAAACCCTAGATTTCGAAGAGAGAAGAGAAAATGGGATCTTTCACGCGATACCCTTTTTTTCTCACTCAACACGCGAGATCGCGTAGCCACTCCCTCTGCGCCGCGTGGCATGACCCCGTATCATACGGGCTCACTTGGAAGACCCGGTTCACGGGTTGAAACCCATTTATTTATTTTTTTTAATCGAAAAGCCCTATGATACCGAGCCTATGACTCCCTCATAAACCCCCGATGCGGGTGGTCTGACACAACAAGTTTTAGATATTCACTTTTGTAACTGGTATTTTATTAAATTAATATATTATTTACATTAGCATTGGTGCAACATCAGATTAGATAAGAGACCCATGATGAATTGGTTTTCCACCCTTAAAATCAAACTAAGGAATATTTGAGTGATGGATAAATAAAATATGCCACTTGTTTTAAAAGATTAGCACTACAACATGCGTTGCATAAAATACTGCAAAAAAAAAAATCATGAACTAATGATTCGATTTGACAGCTTGAAAGAAAGATAATTCTTAAAACTAAGTAAAAGATCTTTGAGAAAGAGTCATATGGCACTTCACAAGTTTGCTAGATATGATTCTTAATAAGATTAGGTAATATAATATTAAACTAACATCTTTCTTTTAAAATTTTTTTGAACAGTTAAACAAAGTGATAAACGAGTCACTAAGACTTTACCCTCCTGCCACTCTTCTACCAAGAATGGCATTTGAAGACATAAAACTCGGCGACCTGATCATCCCTAAAGGCTTATCTATATGGATCCCTGTCCTGGCGATTCATCATAGTAAGGAATTATGGGGTGAAGATGCGACTGAATTCAATCCTGAACGCTTTAGTTCTAGAAATTTCGCGTCAAGTCGTCATTTCATGCCTTTTGCAGCCGGTCCTAGGAACTGCATTGGCCAGAATTTTGCGATGATGGAGGCAAAGCTAATATTAGCAATGCTTGTTTCCAAATTCAGTTTCACAATATCGGAGAATTATAGACATGCTCCTATAGTTGTGCTTACTATAAAACCTAAGTATGGAGTTCAACTAATTTTGAAGCCACTGGATTCGTAAAGGGGGGGAGACCTATCTTATTAAGCTTCCTGAGAGACTACTGAATTTTGAGTAACATGAGGGAGTTGTAATTGAATGATTTTGAAATGAGTATAATGAAGAGTTATTGGGTTCAGTTTAGGAGACACATTATCTAATCTTTCTTTTTTTAATAATCGAGGTAGATACAAGACCTGAAAAACAAATTAATATATCTCCAAGATCTTTTAAAAACTAGGTTTTATTGTGTTCCTATAAACTGCGGGATTATTTGATAGGATATATTAAATAACAACACATCAGTTATTATATAGTATAAAATACAAAATATTGCTATTGGTCATCTATTCTTTTAAAAATATTAAATGGTAAAATACAATATATTGCTCCAAAAACAAAACGTCTTTTTAAAGATAAAGAAATTGATACTTAATTTTTTTGTCACCAGCACAAATACATAAAGAAATTGATACTTAATTTTTTTTGTCATCAGCACAAATATACTCGATTAAGACTCTGCTAACTAAGACCATCTCCATCCATTAGGACCTCTAATGAGTTCTAATGATTAAATTAAGAATAAATAAAGTGATTTGGCAAGTTTAGAACTTTGGTTAGTGGAAATAATTTTTTCCTTCTCCAATGGGAGAACCTCATAGGGGTTCTCTCTGCAACACGTCTCATTTCCATTTTTTTTTGTCATCCTTGTGATTTAATCATCGCATGCATGCATTTCACAAACTAATTTATTTCCGAGCATTCATTTTTGTACTTTTCTTCATGATGGTGATCATATTGGTGTGTTAAAAAGACGAGGTTATGTTTTCTTTTATCATCAATGGGAAAGTGTTGAAGACAAGGAATTGGACAAACATCAGCTTCTGTACAGACTTACAGAAACAAGCACCACAAAAACTAGCAGTGTCATACGTCCACCATCCTCCTCCTCCTCCCCTTCACCACCAGCTCTATCTTCATACTCACTTTTGTTCTCAACATACCAATGAAGGTTCACTCCTTTACCAGCAACACCGTACCCCAACCTATACTTCTCCTCATCCGGATCCCCTGCCCTCGCTGCAGCATCTTTCGCAGAGGCTCTCGCGGTCGCAGCAGCTTCTTTCCTCACCTTCTTCCTCCTCCCCAGGCTTACCATCATCCTTCTTCGGTGTTAGCTCGATGGGGTCGAAGATCTTGATCCTCCTCCTCCTCCTCCCATTCACGAAATCGAAAGGATGATTTTACCAATCCGAGAAAGAGATTGAAATGAGATTCGAGAGAGAAGCGGAATCTTCGAGAATGGAGGAGAAAGAAAACTAATTTCACACAAACGAAGGAGAGAGAGAGACATTAATGTGTGTTCTAATTACAAGATGACACGTTAGGGTGTCTTACTGATTCTAAAAAGTCCACGTTTGGCACCGGTTTTCTGTTTATTTAGCATTTTTCATTTATTTTTATTTTTGCTTTTGGTTAGAACCTGTATTAAACTACCCCGATGGAGGTGCTCTAAACATGCGACTATGTGTCCATAAAGACAAAAGAAGATGGTTGATTGCAAGTACCAAGTGCAAGACTGTCTGCACTTGTGTTTTGAGTCTGGAAAGCAAGATATATATATGTGTGATCTCTAAAGTGTGAAATTTTTTCTTGATCCGTCAAATCACTTCAAGATAAAATGCAAAAGAAGGTTATTCTTCTGGTTCCCAAAATTATCTTGACCAACTGAAAACAATTTATCGCAAATGTTACATGAAATTTTCGTAGATTTTTCATGCTTTCCATCACCCAAATGAAGACTTCAAACTCTGTGTGTAGAAGAGAAATGTTATTTCTTGTATTTCTAGCCTCCATCAATCCATCAAACCCTTCCAGAGTACTATACCAGTCATTACCAGCGGGGAAGTTCAGTCATATAAAAGGTCTAATCACTAACAGTTCCCATCCCAGTTCACTTCTTCTCCTCCTGCTTCTGATGAATCTTGAAAAGACGCATCCACCTCCACCTCTTATAGGCGTCGGGTCCAGAGTACCTTATCTTTCCATGATCCATCAGTGAAATACCATCTACCTATACTTCGGAGCATTATTTAGGTCTCTTCCTTTATGATCCTTATGTTTTTAATCTGAGTCCCATTATCCATTTTTTTGGATTTGTGGCTCCTTTCAGAGTATAGCCTATTATGCCTCATGTCTCTGCTAATTTTAGAATATCTCTAGGATCACTGTCTATGCCATTGAAAATCTTATCATTTGAGCTTTCAAATATACCATAAAATCCAAACAAAATGAACATTTTTAGTGATTGATGAAATCCTCTAAAACTGATGATCCATGTTTGCAAAAACCCATACCTGAAAAGTTGGTGGACATTGAAATAATACATGGTTTACTGATTCCTCATATGCAGCACATCTCTCACATTTAATACTTCAAGATTTTAAATTTTTCTGTACATGTAAACATCATGTAATGATTTGTCAAAGGTAGTGTTCAGCTTTGGGAGACATTTCTTTTTCAGGAATGAGCCCGAAAAGCCTTTGTGTCTGGACCATAAAGTTGAAGTGGTCTTGTCTATCCGGGTAGTGATGGTCTACGTCATAACAAGATTTCACCATATATTTACCTGATTGTGTGAAATGTCATCCATCTTTATCTGAAATGTAATGTCTACTTAAAGGAACCCCCTCAATAATTGTTGCTTCTTCTTGTTCCACCAATAATATAATAATCTGAAAGTTATTTACTGTTTGCTGGTCTCGGGCGAGAGACTGGAAACCAAGGATCATTCCATACTAAGATAGATGATCATGTTCAAATTCTTTTGATTAGTCCTTAGCTAACCAGAGATCTAGCTGATACAATACTTCGTCAACCGTTGGATGATGAATAAGATCGAATCAGTTCTAAAGGGCTTGTCTTTCTGAAATACTGCCCTTTAAAAATCCTGGCGAATGATGAATTTGGTTTCTCGATCAAACACCAGAATTGCATTCCAAGCATTGCTGTATTAAAATCCACAATCGTCTTAAATTGACAATCAAAGCACTCTTCCTTTTTTGCTCTCTGCTCTCCGAATATTGGCAATCAAAACCTCCGTGTAAATAATAAATAAATATGGAGACAGTGGATCCCTCTGCCTTATGCCTCTACTAGGCACTATATGACCTCGAGGTTGGCCATTTAGTAAGACCTTGTATTGCACCGATGTAATATATTCCATCATCAACTAAATCCAATGTGAGTTGAATCTCATCTTTGTTAGCAAAGCCTGAACAATGGCCTATTATACTCTATCATAAGATTTACTCATATCCGTTTTTATCGCCATAAATTTGTTTTAGCATGAATTGTTTGTCCTTAATCTATGAAACATTTTTTAAGCTATCAAAATATCATATGTAACTAGACCGCCCTGGAAGAACGCCGAATGGGTCTCCGAGATTAGTATCGAAAGACATTTCATTAGCCTTCCGCACATCACCTTTTGAAATGATCTTATATTCCACATTGCAAAGAATTATTTGTCGCAATTCGGTCAAACTAGTAGGTCTCCATTTTGGGAATCAAACATATATTCTTTACGTTGAACCTTTCATCCAATCTCCATGTCCGCATAAAATTGTTCACTAGATCAAGAAGATCCACCTTAATTATATGCCAGGCATGTTGAAAAAAGAGGGTTATAATTTCATCTAAACTTGGAGCTTTTTGAGATCATCATAAACAAAACTTGTCTAACTTCCTCTTCAGTCGCTACTGCTGTTAACCGAGTCTTTATCTGTGAAATGATACTGGTCGGAATCCCCACCCCTCCCCCCACTTCATATGTTATCCATTGGCCCTCTTCGTTTTGTAACCTGATGATCCTATGTCTTGACCTTTTTGTTTTTTTCAGCATGGTAAATTTTGTATTTGAATCCCCTGCATAATGCCACATATTCGTATCCTCCTCATCTTTGTATGATTCCTGGAGTTTCTTTGATACCTCTAGAATGACCTCTTGGGTCTTGTTATAGTCAGTTTGAGCTTCTTCTAATGCTTTTTGTAGTTCATTTATCCTTTCATGTGGGGGATTTTCTCTATCTGACTATTTCATGTCTACAGTAACCAATTTTGACACAAAATCTTAACTTTATTGTTCTGTAGTTGATTCCCACCTCCACAATAGATTCAATTAAACTCTACTAACCAATCCATTTTTTGTCAAATCAAATTTGTCCTCTCTTCCTTGAAACCTTATCTTCAATTCTTGCTACTATTGGTCGAGGATCTGATCTCACCATACATGAATATTGTATTAAGGAGCAAGGAAATAATGTGTGCAAATCTTCATTGGCTATTGTCATATCCAGTCAGCATCAAATCATATGTTTTTCCCTCCTGCCTTACCATGACATTTGGTTTCCTAATGCTGGAAACTCAATCATTCCACAATTTCTTATCATATTGTTAAAAGCCATAAAAGATCTAATGTTTCTTGATTCTCCTCCTTGTTTTTCAAGGTTTCTAGTGATCCCATATTAAAGCTTTTAAAAATGTTTTTTCACTATATATATATTTGGGTAACATTGCAGTAACAAAAAATACTCGTGTCTCATGACACTGTCGTTCTCCTCTCGCCAATATCGCCATGACCCCGGATGATTATCTATATATTAAAACTGGAATACTTTTTGGTACTGTTTAGAAACATAGATAGCAGTATAAATGAGAATTGTTTGGAAACATGTATAACCGTATTTTTTTTATCATCAGCATAAACAGACTCCTAAGACTATACAACCAAACTAGTAACTCTGCATCCATGTGAACGACAAAAGACAATTGCTTTCTGGCACTGTGTGCTAGACAATTCGCCTGTGTGTTATGTGTTATGGGTACATGAATGATGTTCGAGTTGTTGAAACTTTCTTTCACGATTCTGATATCTTCCAAATAACTTGCAAAAGCTGGCCATTCTTCTGGTTCCAAAACCATTTTCACCAATTGAGAACAATCTGTTGCAAATGTCACCTCGAACTGACGTAAATTCCGCATACATTCTATTGCCCAAATAAGCGCTTCCACTTCCGCATGAAGGAGTGCCAGACTCGCCCTTATGTTCTTTGCGCCCATCAAACCATCAAAACCTTTCAAAGTACTATACCATCCTTGTCCTAAAAAAATCTCCTCATATTTCCATGACTCATCTGTAAACATGGATAACCGTATAAAAAAGATGTATAGTGTCATTTTAGTAATTTTATTAATATAATTACATTAATTGTCTTTTCATATTTCACTCAGTTTAACAATTTCATTAATTATATTACCTTTCATTAATTATATTACCTTTACAATATATCACATTATTAATTCTATTACATTAATAATAATAATAATAATAATAATAATAATAATAATAATAATAGTGCATATTTTTATTTTATTAGTTAATCAACATTAACTTTGTGCCAATTATAAAATCAAAAATGTAAATAACTGGATTTTGCATATGGATAAATGTTCGGTTTAGTTTGTTTTACTAAAATATTTTTTTATTTTAGTTTTAATCAGTAGAAAATTACATGGCTAAAATATAAATGACATACTTTTGTGAATAAAATAATAACTTAAATCAAAATAAGAAAAATGTATTACATTTATTGTCACTTAGTTTTTCACTCCATATAATTATTTTACTCTTAACCTAGTTTCGCATCACTTGCATCTTCGTCCTTGACGTTCTGACATAGCTTTAAACCGTATGTGATGTTATTGGACCCATTGGAATCGTTTAAGGGAACCTTCGGTTCTAATTCGAGACATGAACCAGTGTTGGCAAATTGAAGAGGGAGATCGATATTCTTCATCTTCTTGTGAGGCCTCCGTGTATTTTTGATAGGAGGAAGAACATATTTGGGAATAGTATCAGCACTTTGTGTTTGATTTGGAAGGAAGAGAGAAAGAGAGTTTCATGAGGATAATTTCTATTTAATAAGTCCATCTACTTTATATATTAATCTATGAAAATAGTACTTTTCACTGCCTTTTCAATTCGTTTGGTTTGGAAGGGAGAGAGAAAGAGAGTTTCACGAGGATTGGTTATCTTCTCTCTTACTCAAACGATGCCATAATGTTAAAAAGGCAGTGAGAAAGTATTCTTTCCATAGATTAATATAAAGTAGATGGATATATTAAATATGTAGTGGAGTAATGAGCTGAAAACATGGTGGTAAGTAGGGGTGGGAAAAAAACCGAACCAGACTAAACCAAATAGACACATCCGAACCCAAACCAAAGTATATATTTAAACCATTTGGTTCAAGATTTATCAACCCAAATAGTTTGATTTGGTTATGTTTTAACCGAACTGAACCAAAAAAACCAAAGTGTTTTTAATTAGATTACTTAAATATACTTATAGTATTAAGATTTAATATATTTTACTTTTAACCTAAATAATTAAATATAATTTATACATTTTAGTTTTAAATGAATAGAATAAACACAAGTAATAATAAAATAAAAGAATATGAATTTTATACATTAATATCAAAACCGAAAAATTACATATGGTATTTATATCAGGTTTGAAGATAATAACATAAAATTATTGGGATTATATATTCTACATTTTTATTGTAATTTTTGGCTTTACGTTTAAATACGAAGATAATAATGATTTTGTGTGAATTGATGTTTTTCTATGTTTTTCTACGCGTAAGGCGCAGGTCTCAAAATTAAATAAAAAACTCTTTCTATTTCACTTAATTTAGCCAAACACATAGAACAAGTCTTTTTTATTAGTTTATAAAATCAGTTAGGCATGAATATTGGATATTCATTTAGGTACATGTTGTTTTTTTCGGGTATCGTTTTTTTTTTTGAAATTAGACATCATTTGAATATTATAAATTTATGTGTAGGTTTTGAGTTAGATCTTTCTTGGTCTAGATGAGTTCAGTTATGATATATAGGAACCGACAAATGTCTAAATAACAAATGTATCTGAAACAGGTTCGAATATACCAAAATAACTATATTACCTGATTCGGTCTAGCTCTTTTGAATACAGTTAGCTATATTTCGACCCATCTAAAATATATAACACTAATTATGAAAACAAATATCGATGTTTAAAAATGTAAAACCAATATCCGCGCGGATGCAATCTGTCTTTCTTTATTTCTTCAGTTCTCCCTTCTGGTTCATATGTCGATTCCAATACATTTCCACTTGATTTTACAGTAAATATAGTAAAATAAATGTTATTAGTTACGGAAGAATTAAGAAAATAAGGAACGATAGATCCTACGTTGGCATAGATAGATATACTTTTGGATCAGAATTCAAAACTATATCCGTTTAGACCAAGTTTTCTATTTTTGTAATTAATATTTTTGAATGAATATGTTGTTCAAAAAACAAAGAGAATGAATATATAAATAATTCAACTTAAAAATGGTTTTATAATGATAATATAACTTTGTGGAATTCTATTTGAAAACATCATTGAAAAGACTATAAAAATACTTGTGGCTAAAGTTCATTAGAAGCAAACCAATTTTCCTTGCATATTTGTAGCTAATCCCTCTCATTGTCCGAATCAAAGAGACTTAAATTTGTTTGTCTATTTACTGATTAAGGCTAGATGAAGAAACATGATGTTCATCATGTATTTTCCCAAACCAAACAGGCTAGGGAAATTTGGGCAAGGTCTCCAACAACGAACATGCTACCGATATGAACCTTCTATAGCATGAGCACTAACTATTAAAAAAGGGCAAGCCAAGTGATTGGGGCGAAATAACACAAATCGTAGGCGAGAAGTATTCAAGTGCTTCATATCGGGTCAACGCAGATGATCAAAAATAACACACTTATGATCCGACATTCAATCATGGGAGAGGTATAATATAGACGTAAGACTCTTTTCCAAATTTGTTGACACTTGGCTAATTTGGGTTTATGTTTCTTGAAGTCCTTTATAAATTAGTATAGTAACAAACGATCGGAATACTTCTTGACATCAGTTGAAAGACACTTCAAATATGGATAAATAGTACTAAGTGCATTTTTTTGGAGACCAACCGGATCAGTTAATAGAACATAGAAAAAAAAAAAAAAAGACATTCTCCTTTGAGAGGATACACTATTTCTTATTCTTGCTCTTATTATTTATTTAAGTCTTAGCCATTTCTAAAAAAATTTATATTTTCCATGTTTTTTACTTTAAAAGTTACAGTACAAAGTGAATACTCAATGAATGCATTATTTTTTCGAACCATAGAAGCTTGTACTATTTTTCGTTGTTTCTATAATTCATTTTTTTGGCACCAGTTTATGGTATTATTTTGATCTTTATTGATTTGAATATCAGAGTGGCATCAAAAACATTTTTTTTTATGTTTAACATGGAGTATCTCATGTCCATAGAAAAGCTTAGACTAATATCCAAAAGAAGATGCAGTTCATAGATAAACTCATTTTCTGAATATTAAAATAGATCATAAACAATAGATTTAATCCTCATGGACACACAATAAAATATTATGAGTACTTTCAAACCCAAGTTTCTTAACAACCTAAAGCTCGCATCAAAAATATTATTCCGTTGTATTTTCTGAGCTTCGACGTATCTATCTATTTTGCTGGAGACTTTTTTCAAAAGTAGAAAGACCCGTATTCACATATAAATCATTATTAATATTTTAGCAGTATAATTCATAAATTTTATTTCCAAAATTTTAGCGATAAATTGTCCTTTTATTCGAATCTAATAATAGCAACTTAAAAATTGTCATTCAACTAGGTACATGTATTATTCTTGTTATTTATCAAGTCATTATTTCAAAATATATCAAGGGTATTTGGCGATTGTCTTTGTGTAAGGTCACATTATGATTTTGGGCATGAGCCAAAAAACATAGTTGACATTCCTCTTGTTTTTTGGACTTTATAGGGCAAAAAGTGAATTTGAATATAATAGTATAGAAACTCATAATTATATATTCTCTCCGTTTTTGATTAAGTGTCATTTTGATACTTTTTACACATACTAAAAAATTGCAGAAATATATGTAAGTTGTTATTAATTATATCTTTATGACCAATAGTATTTGAGATAAATAAAATTATTTATAAAATCAATACAGTTTGCAATTATTTTTCAGCTGAAAGTAAGTATAATTTGCATTGGAATTGTAAAAGGATATTTTTTATGTAACAAGAAAAAAAAGTTAGAATGACATTTATTATGAAACAGAGGGAGCAGTAAGTAGTAAAGTGGGTTCAATCTAGATAAGCTTTTAAATAATAAAGAAACGAGTTGATACCTTGTAGTTTTGGTTTTAGGTCAGCGATTATAATGACTAACAGGTTGGTTTTTTTTTTTTTTTTGAGAAACAGGTTGATTTTTGGATCTTATCTTCTATTATTTTAAGTGAAATCGATAAAGCATCCTTGTTGAGTTGTTTCCCAGCGGAGAAACATGCCAACTTGTAGTTTTGTACGATATATATTTGTCAACCAACTTGCAAGTCTATATAAGTCCATTAATCATTTATTGATTCTTGTATATTCTTTTTTTTTTTAAGGAATTCTTTTATATTCCTTAATAATCTTGTCAACAAATTTAGGATGACTAATTTGAATATCACCAAAATGAAGTTCGTGTAGAGAAAATAAAACGAAAGCAGTTAACAAAAAAAAAAATTTCAACACTACACTGCCATACCAAGTTATCAACGCTATTTACAGTATAGTTGTTGGAACTTGGAAGTAACGGCATGGTGGAGCTGTGCTGCAATTTGTATGCAATGCACACATTTCTCTTTTCTTTTTTTAAACAATCATTGTCAACATGTAAATGACTAAAATATAACTTTTGCAATTGTGCAGATGGGTCACCTTTTTGGCGTCTGCGTAGGATACATCCTTTCAATAATGATTAGATGCAAAAAAAAAAAAAAAATTTTACTTAATATATATATATATTATCCTAAAACAGTTAATATATATATATTAACTGTTTTAGGATAAAATTGGAGATTTGATCCGCGTAGATACTGGTTCTTACATTTTTATATCTTTGTTTTTCATAATTAGTGTTATATATTTTAGGTGAGTATTAATATACCTAATTATATTCAAAGACTTGGACTGAATCAGATAATATGATTATTTTTGGTGTTATATATTTTAGATGAATCTTAATATAACTAATTGTATTCAAGGATTTGGATCGAATCGGATAATATGGTTATTTTTGGTACAAATATCCAAATCCGTTTCAACTACATTTGTAATTTAGATATTTTTAGGTTCAAATATATTAGAACCATACTCATCCAGACTCAGAAGAACTCAACTCAAAACTCACACATAAATTTATAATATTCAAGCGGAGCCTAATTTCAAAAAAATAATACACGAAAAGAACAACTCGTACCTAAATGGATAGTCAATGTTCATGTCTAACTGGTTTTATAAACTAATAAAAAGGACTATTATATGTTTTTGGCTAAATAAGTGAAATCGAAAGATTTTTTTATTTAATAAAATAATTATATGGAGTAAAAAATTAAATGACAATAAATATAGTACATTTTAATTATTTTTTATTTAATTTATTATTTTATTCATAAAACATGTCTTTGTGTTATGTTTTTGGCTGCATAATTTTTCACCGTAGTAACAAACTAAACTGAACGTTTAACCATATGAAAAATCCAGTTATTTAACATTTTTATTATATAATTCACACAAAATTAATATTGATTAACTAATGAATACAAATCTACACTATTATTATAGTAATATATTTAATAAAATTGTTAAACTGGGTGAAATATAAAAAGATAATTAATGTAATTATATTAATGAAATTACTAAAAAGACATTTTAATTTTTTTTATATTGCTATTCATGTTTACAAACAATTCTTATTTATACTGTTATTTATGTTTTTAAAAAATACCAAAATGTACAGAAGTGGGTATTACTTTGGGAGCGTGTGAATGATGTTTTAATAAACATAAAAGTAATATATGGTGAAAGTGTTAACTTATATTTTTTTGTCTTGTACAACACTATAATCTAACCATATTAAATGAATGATGATCAGTTTTTTTTTAATACGAATGATGATGAAGTTACATATAGTTCATATGATTATGATGAATAGATTTACCAACAACAATTCTTTTGAGGTAGCACTTCGCATACTACAAATTTGTAACGAATGGAACTGTATTACATCTATAGTCGACAGTTGTCCTTGCAACACAAAATATCACTACAAACGATCCTGCCTATAAGGCTTAAAACGTTTTATGAACTTAGCATCAATTAATCGGTAAGAAATGAATCTACTAATTCTTGTCAACCTCTAATACGTAATTAACAGATTAATTTATTTGTGCACTTAGTAATTAAATATCTAAAATAATAGTAATTATATATTTAAAAAAAAATTAATACATAAGTATCAAATTGCTCAGCAATAATACTAAAATTGCTATTTTGAAGTTACAATAAACAACGACAGAGATTAAGAGGAATTAATTTTTTTACAAAAAAAATAAAAAAGATTAAGAGGAATTAAGATCCATTAACCAAAGCATCCAGTAAAACAATATTTGACTACAAAGAATACGAAATGTTTAAATGCAAACCTAACAATAGAATTATTAGGTTATATGAAATATCACAATTCACGTGTTCGTTAGAAGATAACTTTATTACGTGTTCGTTAGAAGATAAAACCCATTCTCAGAAAAAAAAAAATAGAGAAGATAAACAGTAATGAAGTTTTCAAGTATTAAAAATGTATACCTTATCTGGTTTTTTTATTTTGCTTGTTCATGTTTGGTAAAATGAAAACTTAGTAAAGAGATATGATTTGAATTAATTCTGGAGTTTTGTTTTATAAATGAAAATGTACAAAAGGTTTTTGTGTTTCCAAAATGAAGTTTGTTTTGGAAATTTGGAATCACATTTTCATGACGATTATACAATAATAACACATTGATGAAACTGCAACCTATGTTTTAATTAGAGACCCTTTTCGAATTACTATGTTGGCCATTTTCACTCGTAAAGCACATTATTTTCTCTATCACATGGTAAATCAGTGACTTGATGCCGAAACTGAAAGTAATTAAGTTGTCATCACAGTGAAGTGATCTTTGCTCCGAAATCATGCGGCTGATGTCATCCACTAACTAGCCTAGAGATTGAGTCTGCGCTAACACTATTTACAATCACCACTATGCCATTGGGTTGTAATTGTAGAAAATTTACTTTAATATTTTGTCTGTAGGATTTTTGATTTAGCTTTAAATGATGTAGCTTTAAAATTTCCTACAGCTAAAAAAATGGGGCTTTAGAAAATAAGATGTTTACAGCCATTTTTTGTGTGTTTTTGCTGTAGTTTTAATTTTTTGGTTGTAACTTTAAAAACCAAGATAAAGCATGATTGGTAGTATTTAAGGTTGTAGATGAAAATTAAAGTTAAAGTCACTTTCTACAGCCCAACTAATCACCCCCATTGTTGTGGGTTGTAACAATAAAAATATCTAACTCTTTTTTTTGGTTGATCTGATTTCAAAACAAAATAACATCTTAAATGCGAAAGTCTACTATGAAAAAAGTTGATAAGATCGGTATTTCTAACACATTAGTTTTCACTATTAGTTGATACTATATATTGTCACTTGGGTTTATAACGAGGGTTGTATATGGTGAGGTTTTTTTCAAACATAAGACTAAATGGACCTCAGAGTTTTTAATTGAGATCTAAAAGTATCTACAATAGTTTAATATGTCGACAAAAAAATATCTACAATTTTCTCAAATAATCATTTTTAAGTTTTTGTCAGACAAAAATAACTCTAAAAAAAAGATCAAAATAGGCTTTTTTATTTTGAAATTTTTAATATTTATTTTTTATGTTTTAAAATTTAAAACATTATCCCCAAAACCCCCTCCCTCCCTCCTTAACTATAAACCCTAAGTCTAGATTAGTTAACCCTAGAGTAAAACTTTTTTTCATTGAGGGTTATTTTTGTGACAAAAACTTAAAAAAAGACTATCATAAAAAAAAATTTTTTGTTATTTATTCAACACCTTCACTTTTTTTCTAATACTTCATATCATTTTCTATTTCTTCACCTAATAATTTAACATTTATTTCATTTTTAACATCTACAATAGTTTTTATTTTAGAATTTGTTATCTTATCTAACCACTCTTATTTTATATGCTTATGCTTTTTATAATGTTGTAACTACATATTTCTATTAGTTTTGACTATAATTAAAGAGAAAAAGACTAGAATAGCACTAAACCAAGTTTTTGTTCCCAAAATAGCACTCAAGGCTCAAAGTCACAAAAATAGGTTTCATTAAAGAGGTAAATATACACTTATACCCCTTGGGTTAATTAATCCAAACCTTAGGGTTTAGAGTTAAGGGGTGAGGTTTTGGAATTAGGATTTAAAATTTTATAAAAAATAAATACTAAAATAAAAAATAAAAAAATAAAAATTTTAAAAACAGTTTTAAAAAGTATTTTTAAATTATAAAAAAAAAAATTGAAAAAAAAATAAAAAAAAAATTTGAAAAAAAATTTGAAAAAAAAATTTATAAAAATTTCGAATCTGAAAACATATAATCTGAAACTATAAAAAAAATTTTTTATTTTATTTATTTTTATTTTATTTATTTTTATTTATTTTTGTTTATTTATTTAATTTTAAACCAAGGGTATTAGGGATATTTTACCCTTTAATGAATGTCATTTTTGTGACTTTCTCCTTCTAGTGCTATTTTTGAGACATAAACTTCAAAAGGTGCTATTATTGACAATTGCCCATAATTAAATTAAATAATTAATTAAATTTGACATAGTTTAAAAAAATTACTTTACCTTTATTTATGTTTGTATTTTCTGTATCCAAATGAAATGAGATTAATTTATATTTTCAAATCATAAAAATCATGAATTTTGATATAAATTTAATTTTTAAAAAAAAAATTATTGACTACAAATCATTAAGTTCCAACCTCCAATAATTTAAGAGAAAAAATTTCAAAAAAGAAATTGAGACCCAATAAAAATACAAAGAGACTCCACCTCACAACACCTAGCTGACCTAGGCGCGTGTGTTTTTCACTCTCTCCACACTTTCTTCCCTCAAACTTTGCTATGTGGCAAAGAGATCCTATTTCAATGGTATTCAACGGGTTGAAAGTTTTCGACCAGAGTTTAATCCACCTATGTATTTTTTTTTTGCAATTTAACAGTTGATCTCTAATTCAACTACTTTATTGTTTGTGGTCTAAGAGCATCTTTAATGCTAAACCGTTTCACGGTTTCTTAGTTTTAGTTTTAATTTTTTTTTGGTCTAAAAAAAAAATTTTAAAAACGAATCAATCGCGGGCCGTCACGTGTCGGTGTGGCCTGCAAACAGTGCAAAAACCCAAAGACCCTCGAACTAAGAAATCCCTAATAACCAGGGATAAAGATGGCTGAAGACAATATTTTATGTATATATATGCCCAAACGGTAATCATTTAGTTTTTTTGTAGGATTCAAATTTAATACTGACAGAACTTAGGACTTGAGGCTACTAACACTTGATAACTTATATGTTTTATCTATTACAAATTGAATAATTTAAAATCAATTCAAATGTTGAACACTATTTGTATTTGTGAGTGGCTGACAAAAGATTAGTGGTTTTATGACTGTTACAACAAATTTGTTGTAACTGTTCAAATTCAAATCTAGCACAATACATGTTGACATAAAAAGGGTGGTTCTTTTACCATAAGTCCGTAAGTGATATTTTTGTTGTGCTCCCACGAGATGTTGGAATGAATGGCAAATGAATATACTTGAACTCAAGTCATGTAGAGTTTGGGCCTTTTTTTTGTTGAATAAACATTTGGATCCAAATCCAATGAACTAAAAAGACCATCCTCATCTCTAACAAATTAATCCATCACACAGGGCCCACGCCTATTATATATAAAATCCTTTGAGAACACAAATCTAGACACATGCAGCTGGTGAGTCTTTTGATTCACATACAAATGTGCTTTTAGGCTTTAAAGTAGATCATACGATTTTAAGATTGGGTTGCTTTCTTAAGCCTCTCTGATCATCAAATGGAGTTTTCTGAAGACAGAAAATTTGTTAAAAGTTAAGATCTCTTTATCATACACACTTGTGAAGAACACCGAACAAGCAAAAACAGTAAACAAAGAAACTTTAAAAGCCAGAAAGAAAGAAAGGAAGATTCGTTAATCTCTATTTGTACACCAAACTCAACACAGAACCAAAAGAAACTTCTAAGACGAGCAAAAAAAGAGACCATTTCATTTTCACTCGCTGCACACGAGTCCAAGCTCAATCTTACACGTATCCGCATCATCATCGCACGTGCCAGACTTCTCCAACTTCCGTTTCTTAATCGGCACCACCACGTGACTCCCACGTGCGCCAGACGGCTCCAACCCCAAAGTCAGCTCAAGCCCGATCCAACTCGGTTCCTCCGTCGTCTCCTCTGACGAAACCATACTTCCTTCACCCTTCACCACCGCAGACTCCTGACTCAGTGACGACTCGTGACTAAGCGACGACCTCACGTTTCTCCCTTCTTTGCATGCACCACTACGGCTCGAACGACACCGGCTCTTCACGGCGTTCTCGTCTCTAGTCACGTGTCTTATGTCAAAGAGTTTGTTGTTGCTGAAAGGAGGAGCTTGACCAGTAACCGCAGCGTCGCATGCGATTGGAGTCACCGGAGAGCCTCTCATCACCGCCTCCACGGCTGCTTGACAAAGATGCCAGTTTCCGGACCATAATAAGCCGACCGATCCGTAAATCGGATTCACAATCCTTCCGCATGCTTCGTACAACAACGATCTAAATATCGCTGCAATAAAAAAAACAAAAAATGATCACTTATTAGCACATGCAAGTGAAATATTGTTGTATAGTCTTAGAATTTTTTTTGCACACAAATAAGTTTAGAAACTTTAAGAGTTAATATACACAAATATAAACAAAAATTATTTTAAAAAATATTAAAAAATTATCTATATCTCTCTGAAAATTTCAGGATCGGTTCTGCTTGTTAGATACATGATAGAGAGAATATTAGAGTGAGATCTTTCAAATGATTCATCTACAGATGCATGCAGAAAACAAAACAACCACCCTAGGTGTTGCAAAACAGGGAATGATCTATTATCAGGTGCATGATAGATTAAATCGGAGTTAAATTGACTCACCAGGACGGAGGTGGTCGGGACCGGTGCTGAGGAGGTTCATTAAGCCGGCACGGCCGTAAAACTTTGCGAGGAAGACGGTGGCGTTGGCTTGAGATTCGGCGGATTTGATCCATTGGAGACACGGTCTTATGCTACAGTTTTCACTGCAGCCTTTTCGAAGAACTCGACATCCGTTACAGCTCATACGCATTTTTTTTTAAAAGGAAGATGGGGAGGAGAGAAAACTTTTCTTTTGGGGGGTTAAGAGTAAAGTACAGTACGGGCCTGATCTTCGACGAAAGGAAAGGTATTAATAGAGAAACGAAGCAGCTAGGTTTGGTCGGAGAGATCATTAAACAAAGATGGACATTATTTGTTGTTGTATTTTTTTTTCATTTTTTGACGTGTAGTGTAGGTGAATTTCGAAAGCGACAAAAATATACCCTATATAAATTCCGTAATTGGCTTTAAATATAGTATAATACTATTATTTAGGTTAATGACATTTTGTTGATTAATTAAAAACATAGCAGAATTTGGATATAAATTTGTAATGGTACATATTGTATTGACTATGTTTATATAATTTTGATTGATATAACTAATAGCAATCAACACGATGTAGATTAAAAAAAAAACACGATATAGATTGAAGAACCGTAAAATAATTGGACTGAAATCACAGAGGAGCTAGAAAACTTATACTCCTACAACACAAATCAAAGTTCACTAAAGTTGTATATCAACACTAAAAAACTATGTTGAAATCACAGAGAAGTTGTTAGAAGCAACTTTCTTCAGTATTTTGTTAACATGAACATAATCAAAATTGTCGTTTTCTTAGTTTTCATCATTTTTATTGCAACTATAGAATGCATATTTCCTTCTTCTAAAAAAAAAAGGGTATCCTTGTCGCCGACTCTCATGCTCTGCGCGTGATTTTGCATCGGCCAAAAGTCAGTAAAAACGTTTTTGGAATTCTTTACATTTGACCGCAGTTTTATACTTTTATGATCCTTCATATTAAATAATGGAACTACCAAAATAATTGGAGAAGGTGAATTTGAAGAGGAGATTACTACGTCGAGACAAGAAGAGGGTATAACGGGAAACATAGGGAGGAGAAGTTCAAGCTTCAAAGCCGTATGCAAGCGGAAAAGTGCCGTCACGTGGCGGAGACATTGTGGTAACAGAGTATGGTCGTATTGCCGCGTTCCCTGAGCAAGATACATTATGTAGCTCCATTTTCAATTCTGATACACTAATATCCAAACAACTTTTAATTTACATTTGAATGGAATCATTTTTAATACTCTCATATTTTCCCTTACCTAATACTCCCTCATTTCGTATTACTTATCATTTAAAATTTAAAGTTTGTTTTATTTTGAATATCGTTTTATGTTTTTAATATATTTATTCGCTAGTTGTTTCAGTTTTACCTTTTATTTTCTTAGCTCATTAATGAAGATAATTAAATTAATTAATATATTAACTAGAAATAAAATAATAAATTTAATAATTTTTTTAATATGTGTAAAGAAATCTAAAACGATATATGAATTGAAACGGAGGGAATAATGTCAACATATGTTCGTTAGATTCGGTAGTTTTATTGACATTAAAACAACCGGGCATTGAGTATCAATGTTTTACCTAACCTCTAGTTACTCAAAATGTTTTTAAATGACAATTACTTAATTTTATTCTTTTCGTTCTTTATTTTTTTTTCATTCTTTATTTTCTATAGCTTTATTGATCAAAATATTTTATATTTGAACAAAAATATCTTTTTAAAAAGTCATAATGCAATCTAGCTACAATTATATACAATATATGTTTACAAAATAAGTCTAAAGACATCTTTTTAGCAGTACAATGTTTTTTCTTCTTTTGAAGATTATTTCCCTATGTGTATATTGATCTATGTGTTTGTTGCTTCTCATTTGCTATACGTACGGAGAATTATACTCCCTATGTTTCTAAATATAAGATGTTTTAGGTAGTACACACTTATTAAAAAAATTAGTTTTTACTTAAAAAATATCATTAAAATTATAAACTAAAAATTACTCAACCAACTACAAAATAGAACTACAGTATAACCTCTTTAAATTAATACTCTATAAATTAATATACAATAAAAATCTCTATAAAATAATATAATTTTATAGTCCCAAATTGAGTTTTTGGTTCAATTAGTATATCGATAAATTGATATCTCTATAAATTAATAAAAAAATTATAGTTTTGGTGTAGTTCCAACATTATTAATTTATAGAAGTTTCACTGTATTAAATTTGATTGGCTACACAGTTTTTGATAAATTTAAAGTTACCTAAAAAGATGAAAACATCTTATATATTGGAATATAAAAATTATTGTAAACGTCTTATATTTAAAACAGAGGAAGTAATTTTTATCATTGCTAGAACGTACATTCATAGATTCCAACGAAAATGGTAAACAGTTAAGAATTGTTGTCCATTCGAGAACTTTTGATAAAGTTGGAAATGATAATATCATCTCTGCTAAAGAATGTACCCACAAGTGAAAAATTAGTCGAAAAAACTTAAATCTAAAAAAAAAACATTTAAAAAATGCTTGCAACTTACGACACGGTCTTGTAGCTCTAAAAAGAAAAACTTACGGCACAGTCGATAGTTACAATGCATAATTAATATTCATAATGTTCTATCAATTTGCACAAGAAACTCACCCATGGTTTATATTGTTTTTTTAATTGCATCATTGTATGTTTAGCTAAAGTTTTTTAGTCAAACACTTTTTTGAACAATGACAGGTAAAGAAATTGTGAAAAACGAGCTGATTCAATATAAGGTCTCTTCAATAATGACATTTGAATAAACTCTCCCATAGAATAACTATCAAATTTAAAGTTCCTTCATGAGGTATGGACTAATCCGGTTTGTTTGTTCTCTATGAGCGTCACAGATGGTTTTACACTTCCGAATTCCGATCTTTCTTGGCTCATCTTTCAGCATCTGGTTTCTGATTTTTTTTTTTTTTGTGTGGTCAACGTGGTTTGGAGTTTCCCTTTCACTCAAAAATGTTTGCATTTTTTTTTTTTTTGATAACTGAAATAATCTAATCCAACTATGAACTATTAAGGTTAGGTCGACAATGTTGATTTATAAATATGAGGCAGTGACTAATTAAATTGTACTTAACGTTGGCCTTAACCCTTGTTAATTGGGCGTCCTTCCCATGATGCACTATTATACCGTTGATAAATCATGTGACAAACAAAATAAGTATAATCTAAGCAACGCCGTCGTCTTCGTCAACGTCTCTCAAGAAACCTCAAAATCAGCACAACTATATATCAAAAATTAATGAATATTTTTTTGATATTATTGGCATGTACCTATTTTAAGAAAAGTTGAAATAGCTGAACTTTACAATGAAAACTTAATCAAGTTTATGTCTGAAATCATATAAATATTGTTTTAAAATAGCAAACAATTGTCTGAAGAATTCGTCCATATAAGATCTTTAAAAATTAAATGAAAAGTCTCAAACAATTAGAGATGTACACCAAATAAATTACTATCTCGAATATGTGTTTGTAAATAAATAGCAAAAATTTATATTATTTTTTTCGATGACTACTAGTTGGTGATATTCATATTTATATTTTATATCTTTGTTATGTAAAGCATGCTTATATAATACCCGAAATTAACCTTTATAGGAATTTTAGATAAGCATTTTGTAACCCAATATAGAAAGTTAATATGAAGATATATTGGTTATAAAAATTACTAGATGAATTTGGTTTGATATCAAAAAAAAATTATATAAATGAAAATTAAAATAATATCATATTAAGAATATAGTGATGTCTTAACGATAATTAAAATTGTTTTATTTAAAATAACATCCACACAAAGCAAATAGAAAAGAAGAGAGGAAGAAAGGACTTTTGACGTCTGTAAAACGACGCTGAAAAGAGTAGTAAAGTTTACTTGCAAATTTATGGTCGTCTTAAATTATCTAGAGGTACTCTATAAACCTTATAATAATTTTTAATTCAAAATGATTAAATTTTGTAAGATCAATAAGATCATAATTCCTATTCATGTTGAAAAGAGTAAATGATATATGTGCGGTACAATATTTAGAGCATTTTTAACTCATAGCTATTTTTGACTCTAAATGTTATAGCAGAAAAAAATTATTCCAATCTACTTCTATTTTTTTTTCTAAAATAAAGATTGTTATTTTCACTTCTATAGTTAGAGGAAAATAGTATTTCTTCACAAAATAATCTTTTAACTTTTTTACTTTAATAATGAAATACACCTTTTATATAAATAGAATTATAATATTTATTTACATAATAGTTTCAAGAGAAATATTTAGTTTAAATAATATCATAATTTTATTAAATTTTAAGATAAATTAGATTAATTTTTAAATTTTACAAATAAAAAATATTATTTGTAAAATTAAAAAGGAATATATCAAAAATATTTTTTAGAGAAAGAATAGAAGAACACATTGAAGATAAATCTATTTCTATTATAGAATTCTATCATTTTAAGAAAAAGTAGTGGAATACATCGGAGATGGTGTTACATGCTTAAACAGGCTGTATGGATAACCTTAATCGATAAACCAAATTATCATGTTGCTATGAAAGTGTGATCGACAGACGGAAGAGATGATTTGATTCTTTCAATAAAAGAAAGATGCATTATGGCATAGGTAAAAATTTGAAAAACAGTTGCATACAAAATATGAACATACGATTTTTTTTTTTTGTCGGCGTATGCTAATCAAAATAACCATATATGCAGAATCAATAAAAGAAAGATGCATTATGCATAGTTAATAAATAATAATTTGAAAAACAGTTACATACAAAATATGAACATAAGAATTTTTTTTGTCGTCGTATGCTAATCAAAATAATCATATATACACTATTAAATATATATGGAGCATGGAGGTTTATCTGATACAGAATCCAACGTTAACTCTACTTTAATTTGTGTATCAATTTCTTTCTTCCCAACTCTATCAAAACTCAAGCTAGAAAAATCCAAATACAGATAAAAAAAAGTCGAGCTAGAAAACAAGCCATGAATGTCTAAAATACAAAGGTAGTGAACTCTTGTTGATAATACATTGAACTGAAAGAAGAACGACAAATGGAGGAGAGATAGGTGAAGTGCCATGCAAAAACGTCCAAAAGGAATAATACACTGGAAAAAGTAAATAAATAAATGAAAGGGGCCAAAAAGAGTTAATGTAAAAGTAGGGTGCATCCATATGACCGCGCGTATATAAATATGTCATGGTTTGATTATAAAATGCGGACAAAACCACTTCTGTATTCCAATCACTTCCATGATATTAGGAGGAAGTCAATAATAAAATTCAACAATAAGGTATTCAAAGTTTCAAATCCAGGGGCTAGCGTTTTTCCACCGTTTTCGGGACTGTGGGCTAAACCAATTAATGGATTTTTCTCTTTCTTTTTTATAAGACAAAAATTAGGACAAATTTGTGATCAATTGTTTGTATTTTAAAAAAAAATACGTTTGAAGTTTACAACTGGTATCGCGACTTCACAAAGTATATAGGACTCGCAGGGGCAGATCACAGACATTTATTTAGACTGAGGCACATAATTATATTTATTATATCAAATATAATAATTTTTTTCAAAATATAACATAGTCACATATATAAAAGCTCAAAATAAACTAAAAGTATACAACAAACCAAAAACATAAAAAATATATATAATTAATAAAATTATATTATACTATAGACATTGGTTTTCAATGTAGATTGACATTGTTTCTTAAAATATTATTCCATAAACACTTAATAAAAATAACTATAATAGTATTTCAAATACGGTAAACAGTGAAAAAGTGAATAATTTAGCTGAAATTAAATATATGGTAAACTATTAGAAATGATAGATAATCTTACTTAGAAGAAAATCTAAAGAAGTAATTTTGATGGATTCAATAATGTTCAATTGTTAAATTAATAACTATAATTAATGTCAACACCATATTTCATGTACAAAGGTTTGTGCTATTTAGTAGAAATATTTTGTTTTTACAACAAAAAAAAATTTAGTAGAAATAAGAAAGCTTCTTTTGTGTGTAGATTTTTTTTTTTTTACAAAAGAAAATAGACATAGTACCCGTAACATTCAACTTCAACTAGAAAATATTAGGGTAATTATATGGGCTGGAGCATATTCATTTTATTTGTAATTGGACTAAAACATTTTTGTTTTGTTTTGATTGAGGAGGTGTTATTGGTTTATATATTTTTATTGATTTAGAAATCCGTATAGTATTTATAAATCCAAATAAAATTTACAAATTTACAAATTTTCTCGGATTAGTATTTACAAATCCGGAGGTTTTCCTTCGGATTTGGACCTTTATATTTTTCACAAAGAAATCTATGCAAATCCATTCAAATACATTATGAAATCAAATCTATTAGTAAATCCGTATGATTGAATAACACTTGTTTTGAAATAGAATTTATGAATCATTAAACGAATAACACTTGATTTGAATTAGAATTTATGAATCATTAAACGAATAACACATGATTTCAATACATATTTTAAAATCATAGAACCAATAACACTAGATTTAGTTTGGATTTTTAAATCCATCAAAATACACCAACTAATAACCCCCACTGAGTGGAGCAATCTTTTGTTTTAATTGGGTGGGGCACTTTTCTTATTTTTTTGATTAATTAAACTTAAACCAAGTTAAAAAAAAAGAAGTTTTATTTACTATTAAGAAAAGAAAAAAAAGAGTGTGGGGCAAGTGCCACACCCACTCCTCTCCTCCGTCCGCCCCTGAGGACTCGATAAAATATTCGTAAATTTTGATTCGATTCGTTATCTATTTTAATTTGAACCAAAAAATCTGGATATATGTAACTTTGCGAAACAAAACAAATAATAATAATCAATATCCGTAAGAAACTAAGCAAATCACAACTACTAATATTTTTAGGTATGAAAATCTGATCCAATCCGTTATATGCATATATACATATACATTTCAATATATATATATGTATATATATATAAATTATATAAATATTTTAATTTATTTACATTTTACAGTATTTGTATTACTAAATTTATTATATTAGTTATTCAAAAATTTGAAAGTATCTAACTTTTCATTTTAAAATAAAATATTATTTTTATTATTTTAGAAGTTTTTATGTTTAATTTTATTTTTACGTATCGAATCAGATATCCAGTTAAAAATAAAAAATTTCGGATATACGGGACACGGAACATCCGAATAGTTGTGGATCAAATCAGGTTGGATAATTAATTAATCGAACGAAATATATCAGATCACAAATATCTCCGAAAAAAAAATTGATATTTGATTTGTGCCCACCTTTAAATATATCATTTTTTTCTTATGACCGGATGAAGAGATAAGACATACTTAATAAATTTCTGTTGTACCAGAGAAGATGCAGCTCGCTGATAAAAGTAGTATAGCAAATGAAATAGAGGATCTAATTATTATTCTCCATGTTCCAGATTCAGACAGTTCTCCAATAGAATTCTGTAAAGCTGCGTCGTCAGCAATAGAAAGAGACTTTATTACAACTATCTAACCGTTTTCCCTCTATGGATTATAACCAAGGAGCATCAACATCAGGCTCATAGTGTACTGTAGTATAATTTACAAGATCATTTTGATTGATTGGTACGAGACTCAAGGAGACTCAATCGGAGGCTATTACGCTTCAATAATGTACATTTGTGAGATAACAAACAAAGTTTCACATTGGAGAATTAGACATGGAGTGTCTAATATATAAAGAGATATCCAATTCTAATTAGTACGAGATCTTTTGGGAAGGAACCAAAAATAAATTCATGCGGGCTTGCCAATTAGATCCAACGTGGACAATATCATACTAATCGGATAATATAGAGCTGGACATGGGCTTTAACAATCCCAACAATTGGAATCAGAGCGGTTGACAAGAAATCTGCAAGAAAATACCAAAATACCCTTCGAGTAGGAACAAGACCCATCGAGTTAGGATTGGGAGGTGTGTGTGGCAGAGATCAAGTCAAAAGATCCTGGAAGTCCGTTGTGGGACACAAGATGAATGTGATCCTTAGTTTGAGGGGGAGAATGTGAGATAACAAACTAAATCCCACATGGGAGAATTAGACATGAAGTGTCGAATATATAAAGAGATGTTTAACTCTAAATAGTACGAGGTCTTTTAGGAAGAAAACCAAAAGTAAATCCATGCGGATTTGCCAATTAGGTCCAAAGTGGACAATATCATACTAATCGGATAATATAGAGTTGGACATGGGCTTTAACAATCCCAACAACATTGTCCAAGATAAATTTTTTTGGAATATTTTACTCGTTAAAACCTTTGTCAAAGACTACATAAGAGCATGGTTTTCTCGAAGACAACAATTAAGTTGGACATTTCCAAAGTTTTTAATACTGTTCAGTGACCATTCATTGAATCTATTCTCTGCGCTCCAGATCTCTGTAACATAGATTATGAGGTGTATTGATACAACTGCTTTCTCGGTCTCAATTAATGGTAAATTGAATGGGTTTTTCTTGAGATCTAGAGTGGTCGACAAGGATGTTTTCTATTTCTTATTTGTATGTGATTGTGAATAACGTCCTATCCAAATTATAAACAGGTGTCGCGAAATTAATCTATCCCACATTAGTTTTACTGATGATACTGGACTGTTTATTGATTGTATCCCTAACTCTTATTACTTTGGAGTCTTTGCTGATGGTGTTTGCATGTCAGGTCTGTACATTAACATTGTGAAATTTATGGTCTTTGCGGCATGTCCGGGAAAATCATTCCTTGAGGATGAGGCATAAAGAGTTGGTTTGTCTGTATCTGTGTTGCCAATCAAATACCTAGATCTCTATCTCACAACAAAAGTAATGGAGAGAAGTGACTATGAACTTCTACTAACAAAATTTTGAGGTTTTTTTTTTTTTTTGTTACACAAGTATATCCTTTTGTTTTTCTAGACATCTTCAATTAAAAAGGTGAGTATAGTATTTCTAATTCATGTTCAACGTTCTGCCTGCTCCTTCTAGTATTAAAATTAAGGCAATGGTATGAGGGGAAAATGTATGTTGTCCCAACTCCCAAGGCAACAAAGAGACTTGCATAGTCGGCCTAGGTGTGTGGGAAGGGATGTGACTACCCTAAAGTTCAAGAGCATCTCCAACTCTATTTCACATTTTACTACAAAATAGAGTAATGAACAAAACATAATACATTACTCCATTTATAGAGTAATGTTTTTTTTTCATTACTCAATTTTTCACTCCATATTGGAGTAAAATATGGAGCGGGTTGGAGATGCTCTAATGATATTGGTGTGTTACCAAATTCACAAAATAGCAAAACTGATTTTTTTTCACCTAATCCGTATAAAGAGTCTTTCATTTCACTTGTCCCCCCCCCCCCAATTAAAAATTAAAATTCAAAATTATTTCAATAGGTGAGAGTAAAACTTGGTTTAACTAGCTTATAGTTATACCAAATTGTACAATTGTTTGAAACTTCGTATAAATAAAACTCTAGTTATGTTGTACCATTCAACAATGGTCAATTTAGTATAACTAAGTTCTAGTTATACAAAACTATACACTTTTACCAAGTTAGACTCGAGCGGTGGTATAACTTGGTGTGACTGGTTTTTCTGGGTTTGTAGTTTTAATTTTTCATAGTTCATATTTTCTTTCTAAATCTAGGAAATCGGATGGAAAGAGAGGGAAACCGAATGAGAAAAAAAACGAAAAAATAAGAAGATATCCGAAAAGAAGAAACATGGAGAACAATTCCAAATCCCATTCCAAAATTGTAAAAGACAAAGAATAAGAAAAAGAAAATAAAATCTAAACCTCACTCTTTGGTGAGAATCAATGACGAAGAGAAGTGAAAAAAGAAGAACTTGAAAAAGAAAAAGAAGGAGAAGAAGCGTAGAATGAATTATGTGGATGAGAGGAAATGATTAAATTAGGTTAAAGAAGATGGTATAATTAGTAAATATGTAAATTCAATAAGGGTTTATGGGTCTTTTTAAATTAAATAAAAATGAAAATATTAAATTAAATTTACAGAAAGGAGTATATAGGATTAAAATTGAGGAGGAGTGCTTGAGAATTTGATCTGGTATCCCCCTAATTTTCACCAATAATGGTATGAGTCCCTAATGGTATTATGTTAAGTGAAAGGTTATCCATATTGTGAACCCATATATAAATTATCAACATACAATTATTAAACGCCTTGGTTCCATCACATATCACATCCTCTCTTCAGAGGATAAAAGAAATATTAGAATTTTGATTTTTCAATTATTCAACCAGTGATGATACCCATTAAGCCCAACATCTGAAACAAAGTGATTATTATCGCCATGAAATGTTGATTTCTGAATCTAGTATCTTTATATAAGTTAAAATTAATTTCACCAGACCAATTTATTACACACGACAAGGCTATTGGTTCATCTTCGACTCCAAGATTCAGATTTTCACTTACACGATGCACGCTGTCCGCCATTTGGAACAAAGTAAAATTCAATCTAAAATAAAATATTATCGAAGAAAGGAGAGACTTGTGATGGAAAATAATTTGAAATTTTCCAAATTTATAAATCGATATTTTTTTAATAAATTGACTTTCACATCAATTATTCAAATTACATATTTTCAGGTTATCAATTTGGGTATGATTATTTTTAAAAAATTTTGAAACCCAATCTAAGTTTCAATTTGGGCCTGGCCATATCATATCATTTTAAAGAAAATTCAAAATAAGAACATGGAGAAAATATATAAAGCATAAAGTATTATTATTTGTTTCCCTTTAAGGGATGGGTCCCACCAGAAAATAAAATGAGTAGCACCACCATCACACATTTCACTCATAGATAAAGATAAGACTCATGAAATTATCTTCCACATGGCATTATTTTAGTGGTTCAAACAGATAAAGATATCACCACTTTTCCATAGCATTTGTGGCTGTTACCATAAAATTAAAATTCACACATATCCACTCAAAATCAAACGGTCTAAATCCTATTATACTAATCTCATGTATTCTCAACCTTCTGATCACTCCACAGCTTGTTTCCATTGTTGATACCATTATATATAGACGACCAAAGCACTATACCCACACCTAACTCACATAGTAAAAAACAAATAGAAAAGGAGATATGTCTTCCGTTATGCTCTCTTCCGCTACAATAGCCTCTTCTCCGTCTCATGCCACAATGGTCGCACCATTCATTGGACTTAAGTCATCTGCTGCTTTCCCAGTGACATGCAAGGCCAAAACCAAAATTACTTCCATCACAAGCAACGGCGGAAGAGTTAACTGCATGAAGGTCATACATATTTCTTATACCCAAAATAAATTGATGGTTTTCAATTATGAATTATTCAAAACTAATATTTCTTTTGTTGATTGGTTATAAACAGGTGTGGCCTCCTATTGGTAAGAAGAAGTTTGAGACTCTTTCTTATCTTCCTGACCTTACCGATGTTGAAATAGCCAAGGAAGTTGACTACCTTATCCGCAACAAATGGACTCCATGTATAGAGTTTGAGTTGGAGGTAAGAAAATTTGAAAGAACTGTTTCTTATATATCTGGAATAGATAGATCTTGTAAATGATACTATGTTATAGATAATCACCATATGAATCTTGTAACCATCTCAAACTGTGCTTAGATATCATATGCAGATTTTTGTTGTAGAAAATTAAATTAAGGAGTCTCTATTTATGGTTTGTATAATTTTTTTTTGTAGCACGCCTTTGTGTACCGTGAGCACGGAAACATCCCTGGATACTATGATGGCCGATACTGGACAATGTGGAAGCTTCCTTTGTTTGGATGCACTGACTCATCTCAAGTGTTGAAGGAAGTGCAAGAGTGCAAGAAGGAGTACCCCAACGCCTTCATTAGGATCATCGGATTCGACAACAACCGTCAAGCCCAGTGCATCAGTTTCATCGCCTATAAGCCACTAAGCTTCGGCGATGCTTAATTTCACAGCTTTGTTGCTTTGTGTAAACAACAAACTTTATCCTTCTCCACCTTTGATTCTATCATATGTTTTCTATATAATCTTATATTTTTCTTTAAAAAATCCGGATTTAGCGTTTGTGTTATGATTGAAAGACATTTTCGGTCGGATCCTCAAATGTCAGATGAATAAATATGGATGTTCTATAAATCATTGATTTTGAATTTGCATTCAAGAAAAACAAATCATAATTTCTCAAAACATGAAATCTACTAAAGTTTAAGAATAGTATGACAAGTACATTTAATCTTTGAATTGTCATCATTAAATTTAGATACAAAAAACAAGGGTTTTCATTAAAATGAAGTAATCATTTGAAAAATTAGATTTACATTAAAGCCTTTGTCACATGTTTGAGGTGTAGAAACATTTTCTAAACAATATCTTGAAGTAAAAGATGGGCCTACTGGAAATATGTGATGGAAACATAAGTGGACATTAATTCTTTAGGATACGCTTTGTAGATAAGAATCTCATATATTCATATTTATTCCCATCTAACCATAGTATATTCAACGATATTGTGAAATGTGGATCATACGCATTTCTTATTTGGACATTCATCTTAAACATTTTCCAATCAAACTACGTTTGAACATATTCACATAACCATATTGTTGGAGCTATGCTGAGTAAATTTGTAATTACTTATGTTATTTACCTAGTTTTAAATATATAATTTATGTAGAAAAATTCAATTTTTATTAGTTAAATAAAATACTTTTTAAGTGAATATCTTAGAAAAATAATGTGTTATGAAAAATCTTTAAAAACAAAAATAAATGATTTATTTTTTCCAGCTAATCTAAATAAATCAAGATTTTATTATCAAAATAACTTTTATCGTAATTGAATACATAAAGTACATTTTGTTTTCATTTGTTTCCTTATGTTAATTAGACAAGGTGGAGATTGACCAAACGGGGGTAGGTCAGAAAAGAAAAGAATTAATTTACGTAAATTATCATAACAAAGAGCCCACAAAATCTATCTTCTTACTCTATTATTTCCTCAAACAAAGAGCCTGCATGTATATACTTTTTAGACTATCTCCAATGGTCTTTCATTTTGAGGAAAGCATCAAAAATGAAGGAAAAACGTTCTCTTTGGTGTATCATTTTATAAGAAAAATGAAAATATGAATAGTATCCACTCAAATTTGAAGAAACGCTATCCAAAATGTTATTTTACTTTTGATTTTTTTTTTATAAATTGATCCTTAAAATTTTATATGGTTTAGTTTTATATCTAAAATATTACTATTTTTGTTTTATACTATAATTGTATATATCATTGTATATTATATTCATAATTCTATTAGAAACAAAACTTATATATAAAATAAAGATTTAGTTAAGATAAAATTTAGTTGGCTATTTTTTTTTAGTTTTTTATTTTGAAAAAAAAAGTTTTAGAATTAATAACAAATATTGATAATAGAATATACTTGAAGTCCTTGAACGAATGAAACAATACTTATTAATGGCTAATGGTGAGGAAAGGAAAGTTTTTGAAGAAAGGGTTTGAAGAACAATTGGAGAAGCTGAAAAGGATATTATTCTTAAGAAAACTTTTCTTAGTTTGGAATATGATCATTTTAGTAACTACGGATCTTAATAAAGGGAAAAGAATAGTGTTTGGTTATGATTCAGAGGATCTCCATCTCAGTCTATTGTACTTGGCATGCAAGTTCCAAAATTAATGGAATTGGCGATCTCTTCGAGATTAAGGAAGTTAGGGAAGGCTGTATGGATTGTGGTGAAAAGGAAGTTAAGGAAGGCTAAAATGGGGTGAGGAAGGAAAATGTGGTCTTAAATCCTTGTAGAGCTGTATGGATTGTGGTGAAAAGGAAGGCATAAGTTGAAATGGGTTGAACATCAAAGGATTTTAAGCCAATTGTTCCAGTGATAGTCTCGAATGAGGGACTATCCAACCCATATTGAGCTTAATGGGATGGAACTGTTAAGGATTCGTACGGTCTCATGATTTGATAATTCTCTTCCTCATGGAAATACGTAAAACATATTTTCCGAGGTGCTTTTATTATGAAGACTGCATAATAGAAATATGTTGGTAGATATTAAAGTTTGGTTGGGTTATGATCAAGTGCATACTTTGACCTTATCGGAAAAAGAGGGTTTGCTATTTTAGAAACACTGGATATATATTAGTATGCTAGTTTCACATTAAATTTTTATTCATACGGAGATGCAAATGGTGATCGGAAGTGTTTTTTTCGTGTGTATATAGTGATCCCATGGAAAATCTTGGTGTGGAAAAAGCTTGTTTGGATTGACATTTCTTGTAGTAGGGAGTGGTGCATGTTTGGAGACTTTAATGCTATATATAATTATAGTGAAAAGCTTAGGGGTCCAAGTAGATTTGACTCATCGTTTGAGGATTTTAAAGAGATGTTATGGATTTGTAAAATGAGTAAGCTCTCAAATTCTGTAAATCCTTTCACTAGGAGAGGTATGAGAGGCAAGTAATAGATCCAGAACAAAGTCGATAGAGGTTTCAACAACAAAGAGTGGATGAGAAGATCTCCAGCTCCAAATCAAATTTTCTTAGATAGGACAGTCTCAGAAACCGATTCTTATCTTTGGTTAACTCCAATCACTCATACAGAGGATACTTCAGATTTGATAAGCATTTACTTAATTTTACTAATGGTAAGGAAACTGTTGTAAAAGCTTGGAATGCACGAGGAAGAGGTACGGCTTGCAGTGTGGCTTAGAGAATCAGAAGATGCTGAGAGGCTTTAAGTTGATGGAAAATATCTTTTAATCTCAACGCAAAGCTTCAAGAAGCTTTGGATAAGAAATAATTTGTTGATATGCCATGAAGGTGTAAAATTCTTTGTTTACAATAAGAATTGATGAAAGCTTACAAAGATAATTCTTTTGGAGCCAGAGAAGCAATAAAAATGGTTAAAGATCAGAGAAAGAAAATCGAAAAAAATTCATGCTTCAGTCCAAAATACTAGAAGTTATAATTGCTTGGGTGTTCTTCAGGATTCAAATGGCGTTGAGCATAGGAAGATAGATCAAAAGGAGAGATTGCCTCGACTTATTTCAATGATATGTTTAAGTTTGAAGATCCAAGGGATTTTGAAGACTTGTTTGAAGGTTTATGTCCTAAAATAACATATGAGATGAATGAAGAATTGAATAAACATGTTAATGATGATGAAATAGATAAAGTGGTATTTTCCGTCCGAGCATCAGGTTTTTTGGGACCAGTTGGAAATTGGAATGGCTAGTTTGATCTTTCATATATTTTGGACATATTATGGTCCTCAAGTTTCTGCTGAGGTGAAATTATTCTTTATTTTGGTGTTTTTCAATGGAATGGAATCATACTCATATTTTCCTTGTGCCAAAAGTGATGACAGCTTCCAGAGGGAAGGATCTTAGACCAATTTGTTTATGCTCGATGTTTCATAAGATTATATCTAAGCTACTGATCATGAGGCTACAACCTTTACTTCCAACCATTATATCTCCTTGTCAATCAGCCTTCATTAACGACAAATATCTGATAACATCCTGATTGTCCATGAAGTTTTTCATAGTTTGTATACCTTAGATAATGTTACGTTGCTTCTCAATTAGTGGCTGTGAAAGCTGTTACGTCCAAGGCATATGATAGATTTGAATGAAAGTATTTAAAGAGTTCTCACTGCTTTAGAGTTCCATTAAACTTGTGTAGAAGGGGTAATGTTTTGTTATAGTGACGTTTTCAGTTCTTATAAACAATAATCCTCGTGGATTAATAGGGCTCGGAAGAGGGTGGTTAAAGGAACGATATTTGTTGTCCCCTGAGTTATTTGTTTTGTGCATTGAAGGCCTTTATCATCTTTTCAATAAGGCTGAGGATGCATGAACTTTGAATGAGGTTAACTTTGTGGATTCTGGTCCTTCAGTTAGTCATCTGCTTTTTGAAGATGATAATTTATTTACTAATCACTCAGATTTTAACCCGACCAACTAACTGCAAATGCACATTAAAGTACACAAAGATCACACATAGAGAATTCAGACAAGTCACTATCTAAAGCTATAAAGAAAATTGTTTGTCTGATTTTCTGTTTCTAAAAATTGTTAATAAAATAAGCAAGAAAGCAAAGAACACAAAGATGTAAACAATAGGATGTCATTGGGTGCATGGAATACTCAGGGAAAACACTTCAATATTAACAAACAGATAAATTAACAGGGATTATAATTAAGAAATGTCTCGAAAATAAATCATGAAGATATAACTAACCTACTTACTTATGTAGTGTTAACAGCCTATGTTATAGAATCCTAAATACTAACTTCCGTTGAATTTAAAATTTAAACCACATTCAATTTAGGTTTGATAAGTTCACAAGCACAGTAACATCAACTTCCCCTGGTTAATGACACTTTGCTCATTTACAGTACTTTCAGGTATTTAAACAAACACTTTCAGTGTATTATATAATATGTTTATGTTATCGTAACTAGGTGATCAATCGAGTTACATCAGTAAGAACAACAGTAAATGAAGAATCAAATGATATATCCCTATTCTAACAATCCTAGATCAATTGATTCTTCATCTCCTCACCGAACGGCCCCAGCTCTGCTCTTCGCCGAAAAGATCAGATGCCCCAGAGACTTGGATTGCCTGCACACAAGAAACACGGTGAATGACTCAAGTTCAAGTTAACAACTACATCAAGAACCATTAATCTTGGGTCACTAATTACCTCTTTAAGCTGAAGCAGTTGTTCTCTGGTGAAACATAAAATCTCATGACCCTCAATAAGCACGAGCTCAAAATCAAAAAGCCGAATCAATAATCCATAATTCAATTCAAAATCCAGATTAATGAATCCAAACCCTAGAATTTACATATTGTCTAAGCTTATGATATGAGCATCTCCACCATTGGTGAAATCGAAAGAAGAGGAGGACGAAGGGAGATGGGCAAAGAGTCTAGCCATTGATGGCCATGAGAAGGGGAGGGGCTTTTTTAATCACCCAAACGGTGACGTTCCAGGAAGACTACTCGCCGGAAACGGAACCGGTCGACTGTCTCCGCTGAACCATCCGTCTTAAGATCTGAGATGCGGTGGTGGTGGAGGTGGTGAGGAGCGACGGTGTTACCGTCACGCAACTCCGACAGCAGCTCCTTCGTGGCTTACGCTCCTCCTCCTCCACTAATATTCTTCGATCTCAATTTGAGAAAAGAAAAGAAAAAAATAAATACAAGAGAGAAGTAGAATTTTTTATTTTTTTTTCAGGAATGATTTTTTAGTGTTTGGCGGACAAAACTAAATTTTTGGTTCTCCAACCTCCAAAGAACCTTATCCTCAAGGTTCTTGTCACGTAATGGTGGTGGTTTACCAGAAACTGGTTCGTCTTGGCTGAGCTTCTTTGGCGTTGGGGTCAGTGGTTCATGGCTTTGGATTGGACGCGTCAGATCAGAATTGACATGCCAATGTGTTTTGTGAGCAACGGTCTAGATCCAAAACTGTGCGATTAGAGCTTCATCATGGGACACATCAATGGATTCTTTGAATAACTCATTGTTTCTTGGTGAAGAAGCAAAGCATGAACATCCTTGAACCGCCAAGTCTTTATCACCATTGATTTTGATAGTTTCGGTAATTTTCACCGGACGACTCATGACTTGCCGCAGACGTTTGAATTCATTCATCATAACATGCTTCAATTTCTGCAACTCATCATGCACTACAAGGAGGATTGATCTTCACATCTTCCATGCTCAAACGGTTGTCAAGCTGTTCATACGTGCACTACAAGGAGAACGGTTTTTTTTTTGAATAGAAGTTTTGATACCACAAATTGTGGTCCGAATCAAAACAGAGATAGGAGTTTTTGATACCACAAAGTGGTCCAGATCAAAAACAAAAATGTGCTTGGATGCCGATTAAGGCCCTTCCTCAAAGCTAAGAGAGTTTGCTCTGATACCTAATGATGGATCCCTAAGACTTAAGAAACAATTTACTTCAATTTTCTTTTCATATCTATTGAATAAAACACTCGATCACTTAAATACACAAAAGATGTCAAGTGAATAATGCCAACTAAACAAATATGGAACATGGTAAACAAGTGGAGAACACACGATGTCATGACTCTTGTTATGATCTTATCAGAAGAATCATATATTGGGAGGTGCTTAGGTTATTCGGGATCACCATAGAGAGGTTATTCTTCATAGCATGAGATTATTTGCCTTTGTTTCCAAGTTGAACGAAGCTAGGGTCATCTGTTTCAAGTGAGTGATTGAGAGTGCTGTTTCTCAACACTTGGAAAAAGTGATTGTCAGTATGAAAAATTCTGTTATGTGTGGCTTTTTGGAAAGACCAAAGGCGTAGTCTTCTCTTTCTTTTGTCAGCTCTCAACTCTCTTAACAAATGGAAAGTCCTTTGGAAATCTAAAGAGATTAGTAAAGGTGTCTTTTTATTTCTTCAAGTGCAATTAGGACATCTTTTGGTCACTTGTATGTCGCTACGGGAAATCTGTTTTTTTTTTTGGATTAAGTATCTAGTGATCCGATATTTTTTTTAATTCATTTGTGTTTAGTGGTTGTGACGTATAAATGTCTTATATCCTCTGTATGTTTAGATATTTTCTCTTCTTCATATAAAAAAGCTCAAAAAAATAAAAATATAGATATAATTTTTTTTTCTAACTTTTAATTTTTCTTTCCTCTATGTTACAAGTTACAACACGTTAGTCTACTAATACAGTATAACATCTATAAATTAATACTCTATAAATTAATATTTTTTATAAATTAATAAATTTTACCAGTTCCAACTTAGACCGGTTCAAAATTTGACACAAATCGATAAAATAATAAGATAATATTTTTATAAAAATTCTATGTAAATATATGGTCCCATTAAAATTATAAATTAATAATTATATGTATACATATTTTATATAGCAAAAACCAATTATTATATTATTTGTTTTTATATTCACAATCGATATATCTTTATATTCTCTTAATACTTAAAATATTTTTGATAAGATTTAGTAATATTATATCTAAAACCACATTTAAGTTCTATGCAATATATATTATATACACCAAATAATATAATAAAATTAATATAAATGTCAAATTCCAAAAAAATAACAATTAATTTCTACACACTAAAATCAAATATTTTTCTTATCTTAGAATAAACATATCTTAAAATAAAAAAATATCTAAATAAGGAAAATTTTATGCTGTCAAAAAAAGGAAAATTTTATAAATTAATATCTTCATAAATTAATAAAATTTTAAAGTCCCAACATTATTAATTTATAAAGGTTTTAATGTATTACACTTAACATTTACCAATCAGAAAAAAAACATTTACCAATCAGACCCAATGAGAATTAGCCACATGTCTATTTATATTCTTATTGTTTTCTACAAATATTAAATTTATCTTATAGGGAAGATTTTCTCCCTTAAATAACTCCATAAGTTGACCAAAAAGAGATTTAGTTCCCTTAATGCAATTCTCAAAGTCATAAGAAAATAATGATACAATTAAAAGTACAACCGAAGTAATGGTGGAAAACAAACTTTGTATCTTGTCTACCTACATTCATCCCGATTTTGAGTAAGCCATTCATTTTTAATATCCTTTGAAATGATGATATTTAATTTAGCCATATTATCAATTCTTCTATTTTTTAATTATCTTATGAGTCACCATAAATCGGAACTCCGACTTTTGCTTGAGTAATTTGTTTGTAGAATCCGCAGACGCTTCTTTCTTTTTTGGCTTACAAGATTTTAATGCTTTTGTAATCACTCTATGATGATTTAGTGGCTGGATGATTCAGCATGGTATTAAGATACTAGAATTTGATTATTTTTTTCATTGCAATATTTAACAATGGTTGGTGAAGATGAATGTTTTAAATGACAGAGATATCCCATATTTATTAGTTTAAAAATTTCGGATTAACATCTCTTATAACCAAAAAGAAAGAAAAAAAGGTTAATCAATAGGAAAAAAGTAAATTACGGAAACAAAAAGTACAACCTTTTTTTGGTTGAAGTGAGTGGACGAGCCACAAAAGTGACGAGTATAATTGTAGACACTGAGAAAAGAAGAAAGAGTGACGTAAAGGCTTTCTTCTTCTTTCCCTTTTTTTAGTCACTGGAAAAACTCTTTTAAGATTTGTTTTATTTACCCATAATAAAATGCATTACAGTTCGGTGTAGAAGCTAAATGAAGGTCCAGTTTCTGTCAAAGAGTTCGTGAATCGAATCGGAGATGGCTTTTTCTCAGCCTTTGTCTTCTTCGTCTCTCTCGGTATTTCGCTTTTTTCTTTTTTTAGTTTACTCCAAAATATATACACATCTGTAATTATTGTATGTTCATGTACACTTGTTTGATATTGTCGGATTAGTTTCTGTGTCGAGCTTTACTTACTAGTACTCATATAGTTTAGATTCCTTATCCTTAAGAATCAAATCAGCCAATTAAAGGGTTCGCTTGAGTTCGCTTGCCCCGTCTCTGTCTGAAAATTTCAGATTCTCTGACTTAAAGTCGTTATCAAGTTTTTTGTTTTTTTTTTTGTTTTTAATCAGATTAGATTCATTTTTTTGATGGTACAGATGATGAATCGGAGCTTTGTAGCTAAGAGCTCGGTGTCAGCAAGTCTTTCTCTCAACAAGTCTTTAAAGATTCGATTCCATAATCGTTGGAGCTTCAACGGAGGATCAAGAATCGTTCTTTTCCCATCCAATTCGTCCTCCCTTGTTCACAAGAAACGCTCCTGCGTACGAGCTTCATGTAATGTCTCTTTTTAACTGAAAACATTGAGGCCTTAAACTTTGTCGAGAGATTCTAGTGATTTCAGACTAAAAACATGTTGATGTTCAGGGATGGCTACGTCTCAAATCGCAAGCAGTGTATTTGCTGTCGGAACAACCGCGGTTCTTCCTTTTTACACTCTGATGGTTGTAGCTCCTAAAGCTGAAATTGTGAGTCCTTTTCTTTGTTACAGTCTTACAACTTCCTGTGCAGAACTATGAGAGGTTTTCATCTGAAATTGAATATATGTGTTTTCTCTTTCTGTGCAGACCAAGAAGTGTATGGAGAGTAGCATACCGTATGTCGTCTTAGGCGTATTATACGCGTATTTGTTGTACCTTTCTTGGACACCTGAAACGCTCAAATACATGTTTTCCAGTAAATACTTGTTGCCAGAGGTTTGTTTTCAATACAAACTCTATAACAATGTTTCATAGTAGCTACTAAATGTTTTCCTCTCTCTCTCTCTCTCTTTTTTGGTTATTTGCAGTTGTCTGGAATAGCGAAAATGTTCTCAAGTGAAATGACTCTTGCTTCTGCTTGGATTCATCTTCTTGTTATTGATCTTTTTGCTGCTAGGTATTGTTGCAATTTTCAGGTTTTGGTTTTTAATCAAAAGTCTAAAACATGTTTCTCATAACACATGTTTTGTTTGTTTCTATGCAGACAAGTTTTTAATGATGGCTTGGAGAATAAGATCGAGACGAGGCACTCGGTTTCACTTTGCCTTCTCTTCTGCCCGGTTGGAATCGTTTCTCATGTGGTAACCAAAGCTTTGACCAACAGTTCTACATCCAATACCAACAACCAGTGCAAGTAAACTGATCATCTTGGTTGGTCTCTCATCATTGTCTTTCTTAACTGCTTATAAAGATTTTTGTTTGAGAGAGTTCGTTTTGCTTTAGCTTCGGTTAAGTTACAACAGAACGAGTTTGTTGTGGATTTAGTTCTTGACAACATCAAATAAGACCAAACAATTTGAGATAATGTTCTTACTATTTGGTAGCCAGATCAGTCACAGATATTCCCTATCTAAACATTAAACAAAAGTATATTGTACTGGCCTTGATAGAGCAGAGACGACTAAAACAAGCTTTCTTACTGAAACAACAATGATCATAATATTGTTGTAAAAAACAATGTTTTAAATTGTACTAGCTTTGCTGGATTCTAAGAAGTTATGGATTCAATTTCTGTGGGAAGGGTTTACTTTGCTAAAGAGGTAAGGGATTGGAGTGGTATTCCCTCCCCCCCACCCCCAATTTTCACCCATTATGCTATTGTGTTGAATGATAGGTTATCCACATCCAGAACCCACCTGTAAATCATCAACATACAATCACTAAAAGCCATAGCTCCATCACATATCACATCCTCTCTTCAGAGGAAAAGGAAAAATAAATTAGAATTTTACTTTTCAATTATCCACCCAGTGGTGTTACCCATTAAGCCCCAGATCAGTGGCAAACATGTTATTATCACCATGAGGTTTTGTTTTCTTTGAATCAAGGATATTAAATATTGATTCACTCATACTGATTCATTACGAATGTGACTAGTAACTATCATAAGAACAATATGAACAGATAGGAAATGAATGAGTAGGAATAAAATTTAGGAATGATGAGGAATGATGGTTCCTTATCAAAATTAACGAGGAATTGATTTGTTCTATAATCAACACAATACTAAAAGAAGAATAAGGTGAGTGGAGAAGCTGTCCACGTCGTTTAATTAAATCGACCAATAAAAAACTTCTATTTTGCCACATCAGACAAGCCTCACAGTGTGGGCTTCATCCTATAAGTTTTGCGTATGGGCTACATCGAATTTTTAATCTGCTCAATGAGACCCAAATCACAAAATAAACCTGTCGAAGGATGACGATTCTCTACGCCTCTACCACTTCGTCTTCTCCAGTTGAAGAGCAAAGAAACTGAATAGTAATTGAGCCACTTCTACACAATCAATACTTTCGTTTCAATCAATCAATACCTTCTTAATGATTTCGTTTCATCTCTCTGTTTTCCTCCTTCTTTATATACTGATCTTCTTTCCTTCCTCAAATCTCCAAACAAGCGCAACAGCTGATGACGATGAAACTGGAGTTGAGATTGCCATGAGGGTGGTTAGATTCGCCAAGGGCTTGAGCGCTGTGACGATGTTGAGTTTAGTCCCGAAGGTACATATTCTTCTTCTATTATTTTTTGAATGATTTGATTTTATCGCTGTTAATCAAAGTTTTGGTGTTCATATCAGCTTCGTAAGGTATGGATTTTGAAATGTGTAATAAATTTGAAGCTTCTGGTACGGTTTAAGGTGTGATGGTCTACTTTCTGCAGCAGAAGAACGTCAATTTTTTTTTCCTTCCTTTGAACACTCTAATTATAGTTTGACCATTCTAATTATAGCATTTTCACTTTGTTAGATCTTCAGGTTGATTAAGGATTAGGTTCAATACATTGTTTTATTGAGAATAAGATTTACGTAATTTTCAGGTATAGAGTATGTTCAAGCTCTGTTTTCTCGCAGCTCTACTATTTCATTGTTTATTCTGCTTAAATGCATACGCAACAACTGAGATCATGTGTATATGTTATGTTCGTAGGTATTCTCTTTAGGGAAAAAATTGCAAGTAGAGATGATGAAGCTTTTGCATCTGTTCATAACTTCATCAAAACCAGTGATGGATATTCTACTGATAACGACAGTTGGATTTTATATCACTCTTGATGGAGTCAATCTTCTTGGTCATGGTGCTCACAAATATTTGAACAACGTTGGTTATTACTTAAAACACTCTTTTTGTTAATAAATCTAATATACCACTCAACTTTAGTTTAGTTTTTTCTGTAAAGACAAATGAGGTCTGGTCTACTTAGAGATCCTGATAATTGCCACAAATATGGAATGGGTTATGTCTCACTCTGCAGGGCCGTAAGTGTTCTTCTCACTTCTTCAAAAATCACTGTTCTTCTCACTTCTAGAAGACAATGATTTGTGACACACTTCTTGAGAAAGACCAGGTTTTGTAGTATGAATGATCTTAAAAACTCAAATCTTCAAATTTTGGTTTTTGCAGTTAACCAACGTTTGTGATCTGTGATAACTTCAGTTCGACATGAAAAGAGGGCCATGAAGAGTCTTCTCTGCTTATGCCGGAGAAGCCACAAAGTCTTAAGAAAAGAAAACAACTATGTACTCATGCTTGGTACTATCGTAAACTCTAGAAACACATTTCGTGGTGTGTTTGGATTCTTAGAAATCTCTATTTTTTTTTTAATTTGGAATATTTTCAGGTGTGATCTGATTCTATGGAGAGGAGAAGGAGTATAACTTTCTTATACTCCAGGAGAGTCACGGTTTTCAGATCACAGACCCGTTTCTGCAATGTTTGCAGTAGAAATTGATATGAAGAGTCTGAAAAAAGATAGATTCAGGAAAGGTTATTCTTGTGCAGCCACTCCACAAAGCATAGTTTTAACTAAGATTATTACAGTTCTTTTTTAGACCAAAAAAAAGTTTTTTTCTTTCTTCATTGTATAGCTATATGAATATTTTTCTTGCATCAGCCATCATGATATATATATATATATATATTTTTTTTAATGGTATCAGATGAGATTAGTTTACATATAGAGTTATAATCTTATGCGGCTGCTACATATTGAACTCTCCCATCGACACACAACCTTCCATTGAATCCAACTATGACAGCTGCAAAGTTCCATCGATTCTTCCAAAGAAGAAGAAGAAGATGACGATGAGGTCTCATCACTTGATCAATAACTATTCATCCTTATATTAATGAGGAATGACCGTATACTATGAATGTGTAACAGGTTAGGAGGTGGAGAAAGTAAAAAAAAATGTGATTCTACTATCACATAAAGTCAACTTAACTTAAGACAACAATTCTAAATGATATAAATTGGAGTAAAGAAGAGAGAGAAAATAAAAGATATGAAAGGGGAAAAAATAAAAAATAAAATTAGAAGTAAAGTTTTTCTTTGTTTTAACTAGAGATAATATTATGCTACAGTTATTAAGCATTAAACATCCATCTTAAAATGTAAAATATATAATATAAGTAAATACACAATTTAAAAAAATGGAAAAGTACATTAAAATTTAAATATCTATTTTAAAATATAAAATATAGATATTACGTAAATAAAAAAATATAAGAAATGGAAATAAACATTTTAAAAAATAGAAAAAGTACATTAAGATTTAAACATCTATCTTAAAATGTACATCTATCTTAAAATTGTAGTAAATTATATAAAAATGGAAATACCACATTAAACAAAAAAATGTATAGTTTTACATCAAGAAAGTCCCTATAAAACTCATTATTCCATCAACATCAACCTCACACTATCAAAGAAAACTTCAAAGCACTCGAGCAAAACAATGGTTCCACCATCAACTCTTGCCGTCCCAAAAACCTTTAACGACCTTGAAGGAGATTTTTTTATAACAACGAACTTTTTGTTAGGTAGATTCATTGTTGGGAAACCCGTAACTTCCAAAATCCAAACTTATTCATGGAATTGAATTGCTTTTCATAGACTCAAAAGTATTCTTACAAATTTAAATTAATCTAATCCATGATTTTATTGTTAATATTCATACAAACTCTTTCATGATCAAGCCATTGCAATTAATAACCATTTAAGCGTTTATCCCGAAACACTTCCATCCTCGCCGAATCAGGTATTGGTTCATGTTGGTTTAGTATTGTTTTTGGTTTATTAACCGGTTTAGGATGGTCCTATTGTAAATATAGTTTAAGTTAGTTTAGCATATATTATGCTTAAAATAACTTAAATTAAATAATAGTAATATTATGCTTAAAATATAATTTTAGAGAGTTTTCAAATATAGTTTACAAAACATTATAGGTGCTGAATTTAATTTATTAAATTCGTTTATTACTTAAAAATAAGTTTTTTTAAAAAACATACTAAGTTATAAATATCAATGATGGATTGGTGAGTATAACATGAAGACAAAAATATAAATATTTGATTTTCAAGATAAAAAATTCAGCTTTTATTCAGTTACTCAATATATAATATCTTAAATTATTATTTTTTAAATATACATAATTTATATATATAGATTAATCTTCCAAACTTAAACTATTATATTATATATGAATAATTTTTTTAAATAAAAATAATTTATGATTTAGAAAAAAAAATAAAAACAACAAATAGTTATTTTCAAATAATGGATGTAATTTACATTATACTATCATTTAACAAGTATTAGATACGTTTTGTTATATCATTATTTTCTATTTCCAGAAAACAATATATTGTTAAACATCAATATCATCTAGGTTAAGTATACGAACATCACAAATTCAAACATCACAAAAAATATTTACATAAACATTATAATACAATAATTTAATCAAAAAATACAATTCAAAAAAACAATATTTAAAAGAATAGTTATATACTTAATATTTGAAAATCAAAGATATTTTTGCTAAAATTGTACTTACCTGGCCAAGGAGATCGACCATCTTTTTACGGATCGATCGATTGTTGGGCATGTGGTCGATCCGAAAATACTCTGCAGTTATATCTAAAACATTTATTCCAACACTCAACATATAGTTTTGCTAAATATGATAACTAGATAGCCAGCAAAATTACAAAAAAATATTTAAATAGTAAAAAATATGTTAATTTAACGTGTTAAAATTTAAAAATAAATTTTAATTATGGCATGCATCTTAACATTTATATAAATATATATCATAACCTAAATATAAATAATTTAACAACTTAAATTAGAAAAAAAATAAAAATCCCGGGCGTAGCCCGGGTTAATCCCTAGTTCTCTATAAAACAAAAGAATGAAGAGGAATAAAAAGGAAAACATATTCCTTATGAATGGTAAAAAGTTTAAGAAATATTAAGAAACATAGTGTTCCTCCTCATTCTTTTGGTTACCAGTCACACTAGTAGGAATATTTCTACAGGAAGGACTAGTAGTAAATTCGACTCCTAGATTCACATCTTGAATTAAATGATACAAATTATCCACCATTTGGAACAAAGTAAAATTTAGTATGAGAATATTGAAAAAGAGAGAGACAATTTGTAATGAATATAACTTGAAATCCTCTAAATTTATAAATCAATATTTTAGTATATTAACTTTCACATCAGTTATTCTCATTACATATTTTTAGATTTTCATTTTAGACATGAAAATTTATTCACATTTTTAAAGGCCCAATCAAATTTTTAATTTGGGCCTTACCATATCATTTAAACTAAAATTGAATATGATCAATGCGGAACATATATAAAGTCTTAAATAATATTATTTGTTTCCCATTAAAGAATGGGCCAAACCCAGCAGAAAATAAAATGAGTAGCACCATCATCGCCCATTTCATTTATAGATATAGATAAGATTCATGAAATTATCTTCCACGTGGTACTATTTTAGTGGTTCAAACCGATAGGGGTATCACCACCTTTTCTTATCCTTTGTGGCAGTTACAATTCAATCAAACTTCATCCATATCCACTCAAAATTTCAATGGTCTAAATTCTATTCTACTCTAATCTCTTGGATTCTCAACCCTCTTATCACTCTGCGGCTTGTTTCTAGTGTTAATACCATTATATATAGATGGCCAAAGCATTATACCCAAACCTAACTCACATAGTAAAGAAGAAATAGAAAAGGAGATATGGCTTCCGTTATGCTCTCTTCCGCTACAATGGCCTCTTCTCCGGCTCATGCCACAATGGTCGCACCATTCATCGGACTTAAGTCCTCTGCTGCTTTCCCAGTGACATGTAAGGCCAACACCAAAGTTACTTCCATCACAAGCAACGGCGGAAGAGTTAACTGCATGAAGGTCATACATATTTCTTATACCCAAAATAAATTGATGGTTTTTAATTCTCAATTATTCAAAACTAATATTTCTTTTGTTGATTGGTAATAAACAGGTGTGGCCTCCAGTTGGCAAGAAGAAGTTTGAGACTCTCTCTTACCTTCCTGACCTTACCGATGTCGAAATAGCCAAGGAAGTTGACTACCTTATCCGCAACAAGTGGACTCCATGTATTGAATTCGAGTTGGAGGTAAGAAAAACTGAAAAATGAACATTTACAAATATTTATAATAAAGAGATCTTGTAAATGATACTAAGTTGTAGATGATCACCATACGGATCTTGTAAAACACTTAGAGATCTTATGCATATTTGTGTTGTAGTAAATGAAAATAAGGAATCTCGATTTATGGTTTGTATAATTATTTCGTAGCACGGTTTTGTATACCGTGAGCATGGAAACATCCCTGGATACTATGATGGACGATACTGGACAATGTGGAAGCTTCCTTTGTTCGGATGTACTGACTCAGCTCAGGTGTTGAAGGAAGTGCAAGAATGCAAAAAGGAGTACCCCAACGCCTTCATTAGGATCATCGGATTCGACAACAATCGTCAAGCCCAGTGCATCAGTTTCATCGCCTACAAGCCACCAAGCTTCACTAATGCTTAATTACACAGCTTCATTGCTTTGTGTAAACAACAAAACTTTATCCTTCCCTGCCTTTGATTTATCATCTTTTTATATATTTTATCTTTTGTTGTAATTTCCGGATTTAATCTTTGTTTTCCGGGTTGCAAGATATTTTCTTTTGGGTCCTCAAATGTCCTAAAAAATAAATATGTAATGTTATAAAAATATATTATTTTGAATTTTGCATTAAAAAAATTAAGACAATGGATCGAAACATGAATTTTACAAAGTTGAGGTATATTAAAACTAAGTGAATTTAAACTTTGGACTGTCTTTACTGAAGTTAGGCAAAAATAAAAGAAGTGATGTTATTAAAATGAACTAATTATTAGAAAAATAGATTCACAGTAACACTTTTATCACATGGTTGAAAGGTAGAAACATTTTTCAAACTATATCTTAAAGTAAACGATGGCCCCACTGAAAATCTTTGATGGAAGCATAAGTGGACGTGAATTCTTTAGGATAAGATTTGAAGATAAGAGTCTTGGATATTCATTTTTATTTCCATTTAACCATAGTATATTCAATTATTTTGTGCAGTGTGGATCATATACATAATTTAGCCATTCTTGTTTAAAAGTTTTCCAATTAAATAATTTATAAAAAAATTATTATCTTGGAACTATGTCAAGTGAATTTGTAACTTTTTATGTTATTTTGATAGATCTGAGTATATCTTATTTGTAAGAAAAATTCAAATTGTCTTTTCTTTTTTTTTTATGGCCATTTGACGTCAAAAAAATTGTCTTTTATTTAAATAAAAATTATTTAAGTAAAATATCTTATAAGAAAATAATACATATGAGAAATCTCCATATACAAAAATATAATTATTTTTTCTACTATCTTATCTAAAAAAAATTATATTTTATTTGCTTTAAAATAATCGCAACATAATACGTCGAATACATTTTGTTTTATGTGTTACTTTTGTTGATTAGACAAGGTGGAAATTGACCAAACAAAACCAAAATTTTTGGGTCAAAAAGATCCAAATGGTATCATGAAAAAAGTCCACCCAAGCTATCTTATTATTTTTTCAAATAGTAGAGGATATAACTGTGAGGTTAAGCCCTTGCCTAAAGCATAGCATGCAGCTTTTTTAGGCGCCATTACATATGGTACAGCGGTTTTGTGGTGTTTTACTTTTCAATTATCCACCCAGTGATATTACCCATTAAGCCCCAGATCAGTGGCAAACATGTTATTATCACCATGAGGTTTTGTTTTCTTTGAATCAAGGATATTAAATATTGATTCACCCGTACTGATTCATTACGAGTGCGACTACTAACCATCATAAGAACAATATGAACAGATAGGAAAAGAATGAGTAGGAATAAAATTTTAGGAATGATGAGGAATGATAGTTCCTTATCAAAATTAACGAGGAATTGATTTGTTCTATAATTCTCTACAAACAAAAGAATGAAGAGGAATGAAAAAGAAAACATATTCCTTATGAATGGTAAAAAGTTTAAGAAATATTAAGGAACATAGTGTTTCTCCTTATTCCCTTGGTCACCAGTCACACCCGTAGGAATATTTCTACAGAAAGGACTAGTAGTAAATTCGACTCCTAGATTCACATCTTGAATTAAATGATACAAATTATCCACCATTTGGAACAAAGTAAAATTTAGTATGAGAATATTGAAAAAGAGAGAGACAATTTGTAATGAATATAACTTGAAATCCTCTAAATTTATAAATCAATATTTTAGTATATTAACTTTCACATCAGTTATTCTCATTACATATTTTTAGATTTTCATTTTAGACATGAAAATTTATTCACATTTTTAAAGGCCCAATCAAATTTTTAATTTGGGCCTTACCATATCATTTAAACTAAAATTGAATATGATCAATGCGGAACATATATAAAGTCTTAAATAATATTATTTGTTTCCCATTAAAGAATGGGCCAAACCCAGCAGAAAATAAAATGAGTAGCACCATCATCGCCCATTTCATTTATAGATATAGATAAGATTCATGAAATTATCTTCCACGTGGTACTATTTTAGTGGTTCAAACCGATAGGGGTATCACCACCTTTTCTTATCCTTTGTGGCAGTTACAATTCAATCAAACTTCATCCATATCCACTCAAAATTTCAATGGTCTAAATTCTATTCTACTCTAATCTCTTGGATTCTCAACCCTCTTATCACACTGCGGCTTGTTTCCAGTGTTAATACCATTATATATAGATGGCCAAAGCATTATACCCAAACCTAACTCACATAGTAAAGAAGAAATAGAAAAGGAGATATGGCTTCCGTTATGCTCTCTTCCGCTACAATGGCCTCTTCTCCGGCTCATGCCACAATGGTCGCACCATTCATCGGACTTAAGTCCTCTGCTGCTTTCCCAGTGACATGTAAGGCCAACACCAAAGTTACTTCCATCACAAGCAACGGCGGAAGAGTTAACTGCATGAAGGTCATACATATTTCTTATACCCAAAATAAATTGATGGTTTTTAATTCTCAATTATTCAAAACTAATATTTCTTTTGTTGATTGGTAATAAACAGGTGTGGCCTCCAGTTGGCAAGAAGAAGTTTGAGACTCTCTCTTACCTTCCTGACCTTACCGATGTCGAAATAGCCAAGGAAGTTGACTACCTTATCCGCAACAAGTGGACTCCATGTATTGAATTCGAGTTGGAGGTAAGAAAAACTGAAAAATGAACATTTACAAATATTTATAATAAAGAGATCTTGTAAATGATACTAAGTTGTAGATGATCACCATACGGATCTTGTAAACACTTAGAGATCTTATGCATATTTGTGTTGTAGTAAATGAAAATAAGGAATCTTGATTTATGGTTTGTATAATTTTTTTCGTAGCACGGTTTTGTATACCGTGAGCATGGAAACATCCCTGGATACTATGATGGACGATACTGGACAATGTGGAAGCTTCCTTTGTTCGGATGCACTGACTCAGCTCAGGTGTTGAAGGAAGTGCAAGAATGCAAAAAGGAGTACCCCAACGCCTTCATTAGGATCATCGGATTCGACAACAATCGTCAAGCCCAGTGCATCAGTTTCATCGCCTACAAGCCACCAAGCTTCACTGATGCTTAATTACACAGCTTCATTGCTTTGTGTAAACAACAAAACTTTATCCTTCCCTGCCTTTGATTTATCATCTTTTTATATATTTTATCTTTTGTTTTAATTTCCGGATTTAATCTTTGTTTTCCGGGTTGCAAGATATTTTCTTTTGGGTCCTCAAATGTCCTAAGAAATAAATATGTAATGTTATAAAAATATATTATTTTGTATTTTGTATTAAAAAAATTAAGACAATGGATCGAAACATGAATTTTACAAAGTTGAGGTATAGTAAAACTAAGTGAATTTAATCTTTGGATCGTCTTTACTGAAGTTAGGCAAAAATAAAAGAAGTGATGTTATTAAAATGAACTAATTATTAGAAAAATAGATTCACAGTAATACTTTTATCACATGGTTGAAAGGTAGAAACATTTTTCAAACTATATCTTAAAGTAAGTGATGGCCCCACTGAAAATCTTTGATGGAAGCATAAGTCGACGTGAATTCTTCAGGATAAGATTTGAAGATAAGAGTCTTGGATATTCTTTTTTATTTCCATTTAACCATAGTATATTCAATTATTTTGTGCAGTGTGGATCATATCAATAATTTATTCATTCTTCTTTAAAAGTTTTCCATTTAAATAATTTATAAAAAAATATTATCTTGGAACTATGTCATGTGAATTTGTAACTTTTTATGTTATTTTGATTGATCTGAATATATCTTATTTGCAGTAAAAATTCAAATTGTCTTTTCTTTTTTTTTTATGGCCGTTTGGCGTCAAAAAGTTGTCTTTTATTTAAATAAAAATTATTTAAGTAAAATATCTTATTAGAAAATAATACATATGAGAAATCTCCATAAACAAGCAAGAGAGGGGAACATCTTGAACAAGCAAGAGAGGGGAACATATTGCCGCCGAATGCAGATTGTTATAAACTGAAGAAATCCATTTATGGATTCAAACAAGCATGTCAACAGTGCTGTAAGAAAATTTCTGCATCACTCATTTATCTTGGCTTTGATAAAGCTCATGGTGATCACATATTATTTGTTTGTCAAAGAAATGATGATTTGGTGTATGTAGATGACATCATTATTGCCAATACAAGTGATGATGTTGGAGCCAAAATTGCATAAGAATTGGGATCATTCATTAAACTTCGAGGTCTTGGCTCCTTAATTTTTTCTCTTGGGACTGGAATCTTTAGATCATCTGATGAATCATCTCTTTGCCAGAGGAAGAGTGCATTAGAGATGTCTGATTCTTCAGTACACATAACTCCTAATTTGAAACTGTTAGAGGAAGATAGAGACTTGGTTGAAGATCATGAGTTGTATAATCGGATTCCTGGTTGGTCATCTAATGTATCTGACAATTACAAGGTCATATATATTACATATAAACTCTGTCAGTATTCATCAGCGCCATGTTGTCTCATCTCCCAGCGCTTTATAAATCAAAGGTACTGTTTTGTAAGGGTTATTCTATTATGCATCCTATGACTATGATCTTACAGTAAAACCTTACTGATGATAATTGGGATGCTTGTGTTGATAGTATACGTTCTACTACAGGTTTCAGTATGTTTATTGGTGATTCTATAATTTGGTAGAGTTCTAAGAAACAACACACAATTTCTAGATCATCAGCTGAAGCTGAATATAGAGCTTTAGCTCTTTCTTCTTGTGAAATGATGTTGTTTTGTACTCTTCTGAAGTCATTACTGGTTGAACCATCTTCACCTCCTGTTTTGTTTTCTGAAAGTACAGTTGCATTTACGTTGCTACTATTCTGGCTTTTTACAAGCGGACTAAACATATAGAGCTAGATTGTCGACATATTGTTCCAGAGAAGATTGATAATGCTTTACTCAAAACCTTACATATACAAACAAATGACCAAATGGCTGATAACTTACCAAACCATAGATTAAATCCAAGATGAGCATTCATAATATCTTCAGCACTTCTTGAGAGTGGCTTTTTTTTTTAACTCAAAATTTTATCAAATCTTTCATAATGAAAAATATCGGGTCTAATTGGTGACCAATGAATGAAAGAGAATAATGCATTTTTTACTATTCCTTTTCTTTTTTACTATTTACAAAGAATAGTTTTTTCTTTCCATTCGTTCTCATTCTTTTTATTCTAGGGGGAATATAGAACAAATAGTTTTTTCTTTCCATTCGTTCTCATTCCTTTTATTCTAGGGGGAATATAGAACAATTTTTTTCCTCCCCAAAATTGATAAGGAACAATCTTCCTTTTCATTCATATAATTGTATTCCCCTGTATTTTTTCTAGGGGTGGGCAAAAAAAAACTGAACCGAACCGAGTCAAACCGAACCAACTGAACCGAAACCGATTCAAACCGAACCAAATTCTATTTCAAACCATTCGGTTGAAGATTTTCCCAACCCGAATAGTTCGGTTTTAAACCGAACCGAACTGAGAAACCGATGTGTTTTTGTAATTATTTAAATTAAAAATATTAGTAATACCAATATACTAAAATTCTAATACCATACCACATATTTTCCATTTTTCATTTATTATATTCTTCAAACTGGCTATGTAATCATTAAAATATTTGATTTAACAAAATAGAAAAGTCTGTATCTTTATATTCTTATATATGTAAATATGGATGTTAAATCTAAACCTAAAACCTAAAACAAATTTTACTAAAAACAAAAGTTCTTCTCCACAGCATCACATGGAAGATGATTCATTGCAAGCTTTTTAATAATGATATAAAACACATTACTATTGATGTTGTTTTTTTTAGTTAACTTTTATTTGTTTTAGTTCTTATATATTTTTGTGACATTTTAAAGGTTTTTGTTTCAGTTTTATATTGAATTTAGTTCACATAATTTTGTTTACATAATTTATGTCTAACTAAGAAGAACCTAAATAAACTGATCCAAAAAATAAATCCAACTGAACCGAACACAACCGAACCAAACCAAACTAACTATGGTTTATTTCAATTGGAAAAATACTAGAACCAAACTAACCAAACCGAAGCGAACCCGACCGATACGAGAAAATAACCGAAGTGCCCACCCCTAATTTTTTCTCTACTCATTCCTAATGTTCATATAATGGTCACCAGTTGAACCCACCTTGAGAGTGGCTATTAGAGTTAATTATTGTAACTAAACTAGTTAAAATACAATTTTCTTGTTGCGGGTTTAGCTTGTATATAGTCAGCTATATTATAGTCATAATATATAAACGCCATGTAGAAACATTGACAATTAATGAGAAAATCATTTCTTCTTCCTCTTCTTCTTCTTCCTCTTCTTCTTCTTCGTCTCTAACAAACTTTTTTCTTAGTCTCTCTCAGGCTAATTATATGACTCTTCCGTTTATGTTGGGAAAGAACTGTTTTGTTGGTTCCAGCGATTTGATAACACCCATCACGGATGAGAAGCTGAATGAATACACCGCCACAAGAAGAAGAAGAAAAACGTCGTTTTTAAATCATTTTACATATAAATTCGGTTATAAAGTGAAAGAACAGAAGTTAATAAAATATAACAACTCGTTAAAACCTTAATACGCAGTAGGCCATTGGGAAAATAAAGAACATGGACCAAGATATACTATGATCACATCAGCGCATTGATCCCTATGGTTATATGTAGAAATAAAGAAACAAATGTATAAATGTATTTATACTTTGGCTAGAGTGTCTGGAAGAATCTGCTGCTGACTCCAGCTCTGTAAAGCTTTATCACATCACTTTCTCCTGTTACCTGAATCTCGTTATGAGCCGGAACAAACAAAACATCTCCTCGGTTAACCAACAATTGAGATGAACCGGTTTGCAGTTTCCCTGTTCCTTCTATAACCAGATAAACCGAAGGCCCGGGTATGGCCGGAAAAATCGTCGATTTCCCTGTAGGAAGATCACAATGGTCCACTTCAAATTCATCAAATGGGGGAAGATATCTTGTAATGTATGGAGTCAGAGGAAATCCTTTCAAAATCTCCGGGTAGCCCTGAAACAAATCCGGTACAGTTAATCAATAACCAAACAAAAAATCGGTTTTGGCTAGGCCTATTCGGTTCACTAACTTAACCAAAACGTTATCGTGTAAAGAAAGTTACCAGTTTATAGGTAAGCATAGAGCATAGCGTCTGAACATCGCGGTGTTTAGGAGTGAGACCAGCTCTAACAACGTTGTCTGAAGCCGCCATACACTCGACACAGTCGCCGGAAATGTAAGCGTGTGGCTGGTCCGCATCCAAATACAAAGCCTCTCCGGGATTAAGCTTGACGTAGTTAAAAAAGAAAGCTGAGATCACGCCTACGTCACCTGGATACTGTTTCTCTAGTTCCAAAACTAACTTCTCCTTCTCAGATAGTTCACGGTGGTTTGTCTCCGTGATTAGACGCATCTTCATCTCAGATATGACTCGCTTCGTCTCATTGTTAGTTGCAGACATTAACTGTGTGAAGATCAAACGGACAACAGATTTTACACTCTCCTCTCCGTCTTTTTCGTTGACCGTGAAGATTTGATCTGCAGCTTTACTTCCAACGAGCTCTGGGATCTCTGGTACATTGGCGATCACTTCCTTTAGTTCCTGTTACAAAACCAGTTCAATTTTTGTTTTAGCATATGTAATAGGTTCCGCAAAAAAAAAAAGCATATGTAATAGGCAAAACAACCGTAATAAACCATATCAGATAAAATTATTTCGGTTTAACTGAGGTGAACCATTGTGAACCAAACTCCAAAAATAAACAAATTAATTGGAACGACCCATGTCCCACAGAAAGTGTTCATTCAAGTTGGCATTAGTTCAATTTGGGTTTATGTTTCAGTTATTTGGGTTTGATTTTGCTTTTAGATCAGATCGGTTTATCTTGATTGAACATCACTGATTGTTAAACCAAACAATCCAATCCGAATAATCAACCGGATCTACAATACAAGCTTAAACCGAGTGTAATTTCACATGGTATGAAAAACAATTTAGGACAACTCCCATTTCTAACTTTTTCGCAAAAATAATCTTCAAAAAAAAAAAAACCAAAATAGTCTTTTTTATTATGAAAATTTTAATATTTATTTTTTTATTTTTTAAAATTTGAAATTTTATACTCAAAAACGTACTCTTTTAACTCTAAACCATAAGTGTTATTAATTATATAAATATATTTTTACCTTTTAATAAAATTTGTTTTAGCCATTTTTTTAGAAATATTTTTATGATAAAAACTTAAAAATTGATGTTCCAGGTAATTTCTCAACAATTTAACTGATATAGTCTAAACCAAAAACCAACCTAATTAAAAGTTATCTATAAAAAACTAGTTACAGGTTTTCAGAACCTGAGAGAGAGAGAAGAATCTAAACAGTGTACCTTAAGAGATACGAAACCACAAAGTGCTTGAAAAGGAGTAATTGCCAGAGCAATCTCAGGCTTACGGTTAGCATCTCTGTAAAGAAGAGGCTCTTCTCTATGCAATTTCTCTGCTAATGCCTTGTTTGGATGTGCTTGAATCGACAACGCTTTTGTCACTGACAAAACCTAATTTTACAACGACAAAACTTATCGTTAGAATTCAAATCTTTATGTATTAACTTTAAAACACACACAAAGAAAATCTATTTCTAGATAAGAAAAACTGAGTTTCCGTTCTAAATAAAACAGAGTCAAAATGTAAACAGATCTAATATATATACAAACAGAAACTAAAAGCACAGAAGTTTTATTATTTTTTCGAACAAAGAAAAAAATCAACGTATTTAGTATGAAAACAGAGGAAAAATTCATGATTAGGATCTGATGACCAAATAAATAGTTTTAATTCCTTAATTATTTACTTAGTTATTTAACAAAACGAGAGAGTTTGACCATAAATAGAACTTGAAAATATATGTCTGAGATTAAATGGTAATATAAATATATACCTTGAAGAGGAAAGGAAGATCACATCCCCATTTGTCCACGGCTCTAGACCCGAGCACATCCGGGTTATCCGAAACCCACGACTTCAACGTAACCATGCAGTCGGACCCACCATGACCCGACCCGAGTTCCTCTTCCTTTACAACGTGACTCGGGCCTGACTCGTGAGTACCCATCCACAACTCGGCGTGAGGAACCGCCGGGTCGACACGGTTCCCTGAATTGGCCTCGTGGAGTCTCGCAACCAGTGATTCATGCCCGAGTTTGCCCCACTCGTAGTTCTTCACGGCGCATCTCAACCGTTTGATCCCTTCTACGACGGTTAACTTGGCGGGATCACCACCGTTCGTTTGGATTGCGTCTGCACCCATTTTGGCTTTTTTGTTTTGTTTTTCTCGCTGAATCAGAGAGGAGATGATAATATGATATGGGCGTTTCTTGTATTCTATGCTATATATATAATATACTTCCTTTTGACCAAAAATAATAATAATATACTTCCTTGGAAGAGGGTTAAAATTCAATCATATTATATGGAAAGTATATCATACATTCACAAGCAATTGGGTAAATATGTATATAGTTTCTTTATTCTTGTGTAGTTATAAAGATATGCATTTACTGATATCGTAAGTGCTTAGAAATGAGGCTATGAAAAGTACTTGCGTGTGAACAAGAAGAAAAGCTTTTCTTTAAACCTATCTATCAGTAGATGTGGAGGAGAATTCTAAAGATAGAGGTAAAGACCATTTCAGGAAGACAAGTTGAGAACTCTTTTTTATTTGTATTATTCTAATGGTAATTGCGTGTTTTACTTTGAAATTATAGAATTTTGAGAAAAGACAGGATAAGGAGGATAAACAGAAAAGTTCTAGATCCGCACGAGTCAAAATATGCTGAATTATTTGTTTTATTCGTTACTATGATTTATTAATTAAATATCGTAGACATGGAATGCAAGCTATTTTTTTTATTTTTGGAATGAACCTAATTTGCTATGTGAAAGTAGAATATGTCTCATCTACATTATTTGCCACATCAATGTTCAATAGGTTAGATTAAAACACGTCATTTATAGGTGGCTAAAAACTACCATACTACTAGGTTGACTTTATTAATAAAATTTGTCAAATCAATTTATTTCAACCTTGTTCACAAATTAAATAAATAATTAAAATTATCGTCGATCGTAGTTTAAATATTTTATACATAAAGTTCTCATAACTTCAAAAGACAAAAATGGGTCAAGCTGGAAATCAAGAAAGGTAGAGGAAGTCAATGGCTTCCTTGTGGAAGTTCTCCATGAAAAGTATCAATGATCCAATTTACATGTGACATACTTCCTCTTCTGATATGACATAATTTAATTTTCTTACTTTATTCACAAGCCAACATTATTACCTTTTTATATTTTGGTATTACTTGGTTTGATATAGAAGAAACATTAATAGTAGTTTACAAAAAAAAAAAGAAACATTAATAGCAATGCAAACTGTATGAATCGTGCTTCCTCGCATCTCTTAGGTTTGATTGTGTGTCTAAAGATGATTATATATTCATATTGGTAAATCATACTTTCGGGCCATAGTGCGTTACTGTAAGTCAAGCAAGGACCAAAGATTTAGAAGTTCTATATATCGTGTTCAATTCTACAACATGCAAAAATGTTTTAAATCTTTTTTTTTAATGTTTTAAATCTTGGATGGGAAAGTTCACTACAATACAAGTTGCAATGCAGTTTTTTGTTTCTTTAGATGTTTTGAAAAGAAGAAAAAAAGAAAGAGAATGAAGGTAGAGTGGAATCACATAAAAGATTAAAGGGTTACTGTTAGACGACGTCTTCAAAATCAATGGACGAAACTTAGGAGATGACGTGGAGTTCGTTAGGCTCCAAGTATGAGCTTTCTGTCATCTTTTAAATGTGACTTTTTCTTCTACACGGTATAATTCGTCAACTAATTTAATCCGGTTCTAGTGGCATTCGACCAAAGAATGTAGAGAGAATAGGCATCTACGACCACAATTCTACCTTTCTTTCTTTGATTTTTATATAGAACAAATTCTATAGATATGATAATTCGATAGAATAGTCCAATGTCCTATACGTTTATTATTGAGATAAGAGGGTGATTGGTAATGGCAGTGAAAACTGTGGACACCCTTTTTAATCTCTACAGTTATTTTTAAAGCAATCATGATTTTGTTTTTAAAATTGAATCCAAAGCAAAAACATTATAAAAGAAAATATGTTAGATTTAGAAAACACTTCCTTTAGAATTTTTATTCAGTGCTTTGAAAAATTTTCTATACCAAAATAAATTAAACTCAAAGCTTAAAATCTAAAGTCTAAATTTTGGCGCAAAAAAATAGAAAGGCAAAGCCAAAGCCTTAACCAATCATGATCTCTACATAGGTATATATATTCATTTTTGTACATGATTAAAACACACAAAATTTTCCCTATCACAACATGGTAGCTGAGCGGAATTGATTATTCGATCAAATGCTTTCATATTTTTTCCGTTTTCGTATAAATCTCAAATTCTCTTACTACTACTCCTACAATATATTCTTTCGCCATGGGCGAGGACTTATCTTATTCTACTCATTCTACTACAATGGCACCTTCTACAACTAAGATGACTTCTATTACAAGTTCGTATGAATCTCCATACACTCTTCATCCTTTCGACAATATTGGTGCTCTCATCACATCAATTCTTTGAAGAGACAACTACTCAAAATGTTTAACCGAGTTTTGGAACTCCCTACAAGCCAAGCACAGATTGGTTTCATCGATGGTACAATTATTAAACCTACAACAAATCCTGACTTGCTCGTTGGACTGCCACAAACTACATGATTGTTGGTTGGATTCCTACCTCTATTGACCGTACCATTCAGTCGACGGTTACCCATGTTCCCGAATCCCGATGCGTTCAATCTTTGAGAACCATTGCAATGATGATTCTCTGTTAAAAATGGAGTTCTTAAACGCATGCTTGGGGATGATATTACTAATTGCAAACAAAACATGAAATCAGTCCTTGAGTATTATGGTTGGCTTTCCAAGCTCTGGGAAGAGCTTCAGAATGTTACTACTGCTACTATGTGTACTTGTTATGCATCTTCAGCAATCGAGAAAGAACGAGAGGATGCTCGAATTCATAAGTTCTTTGCTATAATTCGCCCTCAGGTAATTGATGAAAGAATCCCTTCTCGATCTAAATTCTCTATACTCTCGTGTTGTACGAGCTGAAAAAACTATATGTAATATGCTTGTGGAAGAAGCTAAAATGAAGCAATAGGCTTCTCTGTTCAAATAGATTCTTCAATACCTTCTCTACCATTGGTCACTATTGCTATTACTCAGCGAAGTCGCGATCCAAATAGTTTATGTACACATTGCAAGCATAGGGGTCATGAAGTGATTGAGTGTTTTCTTCTACATGGTTATCCATATTGGTTTTCGGAAAGGTCTACTTCGTTCTCAAATAAGCAAGGTCGTGGTGGTCGCGTCTCAAACTCTGGAGGACACATACGTGGGAGAGAATATTCATCATGAACAAATCCTCTCAGCTTTAGTGATAACAATATATCAATGAGCTCTTCCGATCAAATTGTTTTTTGATCAATGTTTTCCAAAACCAACAATTTAATCTCTCTATAGATCGGTTTTCGGGTAAAACAAAACTAACATATGTTATTATTGATAAATGTGCGCGCTTCTCACCATATGATATGCTCTTTACTTCGGGATGTTAAAGATATTATCCCTTCTTCGGTTATGTTTCCAAATGGAAAAGATTCTCCTGCCATCAGAACTGGGACAAACTACACCTTAATTCTCACTATTTTATACTCCATGTTTATGTTCCATATTTAAGTTTTACATTGATCATTGTGTCAAAATAACGTATTTTCGTTAAACTGTTTTAATCTTTACCTTTGAAACTGAAACCAATCAAATAACGTATTTTCGTTACAAAGGTAGTCTAGATTCGTCGAAAGTTAACCGTTAAATATTCACTAATAGATTTAATAGTTGATTTTCAATGGGTTTAAAATGATTTGCTCAATGAAAATATAAGATTACTCGTGTGTGACTAAAAGTTGATGACTGAAATGATGCATTGTGAATTTTAAATTTGAAAGTTAAGAGATTATTATGGCGTTTTCCCGATTTTTTTCACGAAGTTCACTATATATTTTTGAAAACTAAAATTACATACATTTTAGGAAGAGGTCGTATTCCAGCTTTCAATATTTTCAAGAAAGAGAAGCTTTACCTAAATTAGTCAATAGACTTTCAGTGTATTACAAAGACCAAAACAATGGATACGTACTTGATGCAGCGCATCTATCAGTTATGGGCCATGGGCTTGTTACAACACGTGCTACGGGCTTGACGTATTGTTCAACCAAATATTATTTTAGATTATGTTTTATTTAAAGATCATTTTAGTATCATCAAGAGATACATTACAATTCTCATTGTATAGTATAAATAGGATCTTTGCAGCTTTGTAGCTTTGATTATTGAATATATAAAACCCTAGAACTTTTCAGTTCATCTTCCTTGTCTTCGGTATTCTTCGGAATCAACGATTATAAAGAACACTCGTTTGAACGGCCATTCTTCGTAATCAACGATCATCGAGTCCTCGTCGAACGGCCATTCCTATTGGAATCAACGATCTTCAAGCTTATCAAGCTTGACGCTGCGCCAGTACTATTCAGCATACTCAAGATTATGAAAGGAATTCAAACTTTTATTAACACTGCATTTGCATAAGCACATTGAGTCAGTATGTAATGGAACACGGTGATGTTTAAAAGGTTATAAATGGATTTCACCAAGCTTGATAGATATTTTTCAAGGTTTTTTTCTTCTTCCAAACTAAAAAGTTATATATATTTATCCTTTTTAAGCTTCAAACATTTTCAAGATGGAGAAGCTTTACCAGAAGTCAAAGTACCTCTTTAAACGATGTATTAAACAGACCAATCAATGAGTTGTATTCAATACACGTCAAACTAAAATAAGAATACAAACTTTTCAAATAAACTTTCAATCAAATGTAAATCCCAACACACACAAAGGGATCTTAAAGAATCAAACTATTGTTAACTGCGCACTGATGATAGAAAAGAATCTCTGCATTTCACCACGAAGAATCTGAACCTGAAGAGACACCAAGAGGTTCACAAAAGATTAATCAGAATTCAAACGCCAAAAAGATATGAATTCAACGGTCATAACAAAAACAAGAAAGCCAAACTACAAGAACACCTTTCTCTATGACAGGATCACAAGCCCAAGATACAGCGAAGCGCAAAGAAACATAAATGATATCATTCCCCTGAATATCAAAAAACAAATGATCAGAAAAGAAGACATACTTTCACTTTCGCTATTGTGTAATGAATTGGGACTAAAAAAATCTAACCAAATGACACCCCAGCCACAACCAGTGCAGCAAGGACAGATCTCTGCAAACTTCTCAGCATCGCTTGAGTGGACTCTCCGTGATATCAGATCATCATATATATCTAATTTTCCATTGCAGCCAAAACAAAATAAGAATTTTTTTTATACTTGTTCATAAAATGAGAGAAAAAGTAACACATACCGTAAACTGAGAATAAGCTGTTCATCACACCTGCAATGTGAATCCGGTTTTTAGTTTAAAGATGAAACTTAATGATGGAACTTTAATAGAGAGCTTACCAATGAAGAGAATGACATAACGGAGTATTTTGACAGTAGTTAACTCTTGTAGAACCCAAATGATAGCGAGGAAGACTATGAAACCTGAGAAACTTTTTCATTTACTGTTAGAAGTTTTTTGACCAACAAGAAGATGTAATGAGAGGAATCATGAGATAACACACCTATACAAAGACCACGAAGCGTCCACTGTCAAGATTGAAAATTTGGATCTCATTTGTTTGATGTTAATGTCTCAAAGGAGATAAAAAAAAAACTGTTGGATAAGAGAGAAAAAGAGTTGACGTCTTACGTTTTTGGCAATGAAGAGGACGATGAATAAAGCAAGACCCAGACCAGCAGCAGCTATTCTTGCTGTAAGCAGATTGGTAGATGCAAGAATCAAAGCCATTCCCCAAAATGATGAGCCAAGATCTACAAAGCCAATTCAACAGAAACAAAAAAAAGTTAAAATACTTTTAACCCATCAACAAAAAGTTGGACTCTGTTGTTGTTAATTTGTATAGATTGTGGATTACAGCCAGCAGGTAAGATGAGCCAATAAATGCCACCACGTGTTGTTGTGGAACCTCCTTCATTTGCATTCACCTCCATCCCCTCTACCTATTGGTTCAAGAAGGAGATGGTTGTTTTCAAACACATGGCACTATGCAAATTAATATCTCAATTACATACAAGAAAATATACACCGTCCCTAAACAGTCGGCGGCAAGGACATGTTTATAAACGCAGCCCTCTCGCAAGAGCTATATATAATCTGTTTTATTCAGTCCAAGGCTAGTTACAGTAGAACTACTACATCTATGGCTTGAGTAGCTGAACTTGTGTAAGTAGACTAACTGTGTATCTTCTTAGCTTCTTAAACTATGAAAAAGCTGATGAAGAAGGGATAAAACAATGTTTTCTATAATACCAAATAAGGAATATTAAGTATATAACAAATGCCACACAGCAATCTAAGAGCGTCCAAAACAGTCATCTACAGAGACAATGCCACTAAAGAAACCCCCCTCTTCTCTGCCCATTTGAACATTCAAGGAACCTAAAACTATTCTGAGTTCCAAGCCTGGCCTAAAGCATATAATTTTTCATGTTTGCAAACTGAATCAAGATACCAATTATATGATTCAACCTAAACAGTCATTTCCATATAGAACGCTGAAACATAAAGAGAGGCAGGTTGCTTACATCTCCACAAGTAAGCTTGCAAGCAACAGCATGACTGGCTTCGTGAAGAAACACCGTGATCAGTTTAAAGGGAGTCAAAAGAAATGTCCTCCACAACTGCACACACAAAAAAAGGCACAAACTTTGAATCAAGTTATTACATTAAAATCGAACACCCTTTTGACTAGATTGCGTGATAAACCCTTCGGATCGAAGAAAAAGGTTAAAATTCTTTAAGACATTATTAGATGGAGAACTGACCAGAAGGATAACGACGGTGAAGATTCCGATGGTGATGAGGAACGCGTTCTGGTTTCGGTTACAGCAACCCCTCAGTTCCCAGTTCGGCGTAACCATCTTTCAAGTCTCAACTCAACTCCGGTTACACAATAATCTTTCTTTCTTTCTTTCTTTCTTTCCTCTTTTTCTTCGGAATCTGAAGAGTGATTGAGGAAAATTGGACGATTTTGATTGGTTCGGCTGTTGTTGTTTTTTTTTTTAAATTTGTTTTGTTTTCTTTTCTAATTTTCTTCTGGGATTAGGTGACACATCGATGACCAACATTGACCAATATCACGCGTTTAATTTTCCTATATTTCTATCGCTATTTGAGTCATTTTCGAATTGAAAATTCTTAAAAAATAATTGTTATTAAAATTAACGAATTTGCTTTTCTTTTTTTTTTCATCAAACAAACTTTCCCTTTACTAACTTGCTACCGCTAAGCTAAGTTGAGAAGTTAGCCAATACGGTACAAAAACGCAGGGGCGGATCTAAAAAATATCTTAATATGTGGCACAATATATAAATTTATGTTGTACTAAATATAAGTAAATAAATTATATTAAACTATATTTAAAAAAAAAATATATTAATCTTTAATTTTTCTAAAATGCATAAAATAGAAAAGAGATTATTTTCACGATTTTAAATATTCATTTTAATAAATTTATTAAATTATATACGCACATAGTAATTTCATTATAAAAATTTATTCCTTCTAGTTTTTATTTTTTTCTTCTAAATATTTAAAGTAAAATAAATAAAAATAATTGTCAAATTTAAATATTAATAAATTATGAGTTTTTATTTTGAAACGTAATATTAAAAAGATGATTGAAAACTATAAGTTGGATACCGTTGACAAAAAAAAAAGTTGGATACCATTTTTCAAAAATAAATCAGTAAAAAAAAACTTAATATTTGGGTTTATAGATTATTGTTTAGGGTTTAATATTTAAGGGATAAGATTATAATTTATATAAATAACTTAAAAGAGTTAGTTTAGTCATTTTTTCAAATTTGTGGTGAAATTAGAATTTTTCCTATTAAAAACAGAAAATAAAGCAGTTTTTTTAAAATAGTTATGGTGGTAAAATCAAAAGAAAATATTTGATGGAACAGTAATTAAAAGTTTGTAGAAAAATTAAAATACATAATTGCAACACACATGGGTTCGAACTTCATACCGGGTGGGGCACAGGTAAGACGTCATTACCCAATAAGCTACATTGCCGTGTGTATTGTCAATTGCATAAGAATTAATTTAAAGTAGTATGTGGCACGTGCCACAGGTACTTCCTACTTGGGTCCGCCCCTGCAAAAACGTTTACAAAATCCGATCTGACTTCACGTGATCTGGCACCTTTTGCAAGGCTGTCCGCACGAATGTTTAAAGATCTTGGGATAAAAGTTACAGAGTATGGCGCAGCGTACGAATGGGTGAACGGTCGATCTAAGAATTTAGGGTTCTTCGAGACCTGTTCTTGGATCGATCAAAGGTTTCTTTCGATAGCTCTTTGAGACCAACTTCCTGTTTTGATGAATTTAATCAAATCTAAACAAGGGATAAAAGCAAAGCTCTTCTTATTAAAATCAAACGTATCTAAAACAAAGAGATCAAAGGTGCTTATATAGCCCTTCCTTTAGACAAACCCTAAAAGGAAAAGGTTAACATAAACTTATTCTTAAAAGGAAAACAAAAATAAAAGGAAAGCTATGGAAAACCGAAACATAACATAATATTTGAATGTCTTCAAGTTGGCGCCAAAGATGGAGATGATGCTGCATCAGGTCTCCCCGGGAGAGAAGGATTCGACCCCGAATCTGGATCATTGGCGCTGGAAACAAACCGAGTAAGATACTTGACGTTAAAGACATCAGAAGTGTTTATATCAGCGGGCAGGCGAAGGCGATATGCATTATCATTAATGCGTTCCAATACTTCAAGAGGGCCAATCTTCTTGGCTTTGAGCTTATTGTAAGCATGGGCAGGCATGCGGTCGCGAGTAAAATAAGCCCAAACAAAGTCCCCGACTTCAAACACCAAACGCCGACGGTGAGTATCAGCGGCTTGCTTGTACTTTGAAGAAGAAGACTCGAGATTGGTGATTGCCTGAGCATGGATATCAGCAAGAGCGTCCACAAACGTGGTAGCATCACCATGGAGTCTCGTGCGATCTGGAAGAGTAGAAAGCTCCAACGGTCCACGGGGAATAGTACCATAAACAACCTTGAAAGGACAAAAACCCAAGCTACGGTTTAAAGCGTGATTATGCGCGAACTCAGCCTGAGGTAACTTGGAATCCCACGTTCGTATTGCATCACCCACCAAACAACGTAATAAGTTCCCCAACGATCTGTTGACGACCTCAGTTTGACCATCCGTCTGAGGATGATAAGCCGAACTCATATCAAGAGAGGTTCCAAGTTGCTTCCACAAAGAACGCCAAAAATGCCCAAGAAACCTTGAATCGCGATCAGAAACAATGGACATTGGTAACCCATGGAGACGATATATCTCTCGGAAGAACAAAGTGGCTACTTGTAAAGCATCGGTAGTCTTCTTGCACGGCAAGAAATGCACCATTTTTGAAAATCGATCAACGACCACAAAAATAGAATCAAACCCTCGCTGAGTACGCGGAAGGCCGAGGACGAAATCCATGCTAATGTCTGTCCACGGCTGAGTAGGAATAGGCAATGGCATATATAGACCAGCATTGCTTGCTTGTCCTTTAGACGTTTGGCAAACCGTACATCGTTCCACGAAGCGCTCTACATCGCGTCGCATGTGTGGCCAAAAGTACGACGTCGAGACCAAGTGCAGTGTTCTATCTCGCCCGATGTGACCCTCACGGTGAAGTTCAGTAATAAGTTGAAGACGCAAGCTTGACTCGGGAATGCATAGGCGCGTGCCTAGAAAAAGAAAACCCTCATGTAATGTATACTCCGAAGACGATCCGTTTGTTGCCGCAAGAAAGATAGGGCCAAAGAACGGGTCTGTAGGGTATAAGTCTGCAAACGTGCTGAAGCCGGTGACTGATGTATGGAGAATGGCCAGGACGGAATGTCTGCGACTCAATGCATCTGCCACACGATTTGCTGTTCCAGAAGTATGTTTGATGACAAATGTGAATTGTTGGAGATAAGCAATCCACGAGGCATGACGGGCAGAGACCTTTCCTTGAGTGCTTAAGTGCTTTAAAGCATCATGGTCCGTATAAAGGACAAAGTCTTTATGAAACAAATAATGTCTCCAATGCTTAATGGCTTGAACAATAGCATAAAACTCTACATCGTAAGTGCTGTACCGTGAGCGTGCTCCAGCGAGTTTCTCGCTAAAGAAGGCAATGGGGCGTCCTTTTTGACTCAAGACTGCACCTATCCCGGCTTTGGAGGCATCACAATGTAGCTCGAAGAGCATTGTGAAGTCCGGCAAGGCGAGAACCGGAGCTGAACAGAGCTTCTCTTTAATTATTTCAAACGCTGAGGCTGCTTCCGTAGTCCAAGTGAGGCGACCATCACGCATTGTGTCTGTTATAGGGGCCATGAGGCTGCTAAACTGTGACACGAAACGACGGTAGAACGATGCCAAACCATGAAAACTACGTACGTCCGTAACCGTCTTCGGTATAGGCCAGGATTTGATGGCTGAAATCTTACCAGGGTCGACAGCAAGACCTTTGTCTGAAACAATGTAACCAAGGAACTGTACTTCTGAAGCGCCGAACTCACACTTTTTTAAAGTTGCAAAGAACTTATCACGGCGTAAAACATGAAGAACGGCAGCGAGGTGTTGAATGTGGTCTGATATTGATGAACTGAATATGAGGATATCATCAAAGTAAACTACCACGAACTTGCCTATAAACGGGCGTAGCGCCTGATTCATTACCCGCATAAACGTGCTAGGCGCGTTAGACAGACCGAATGGCATAACAAGCCACTCAAATAGTCCTTCACGAGTCTTGAAGGCTGTTTTCCACTCATCTCCTGGATTAATACGGATTTGATGATAGCCGCTCTTAAGATCCAATTTAGAAAAGATGGTAGCTGTACCGATTTGATCCAATAAGTCGTCCAGGCGCGGAATCGGAAATCTATAACGAATGGTTATCTTGTTGATTGCTCGACTATCTACGCACATACGCCAGGAGCCATCTTTTTTTGGAATCAAAAGTGCTGGTACTGCACAAGGGCTTAAGCTTTCACGCAAAAATCCCTTAGAAACGAGCTCCTCTACTTGGCGTCGAAGTTCTTCGTGCTCTGTGGGGCTCATACGATAATGTGAGCGGTTTGGTAAAGCTGCATCAGGCATGAAGTCAATGCGATGCTGTATATCTCGAAGAGGAGGCAAACCGTCTGGTAAGTCTTCGGGAAACACGTCAGAGAATTCCTGGATCAATTGTTTATAAGCTTGCGGAACCTCAATGAATCGATCGGTCCGTGAAACTTTAGTCAAAAGAATGAGAACCATTCCTTCTTCGCGCATGGTGTCCTCGAAGGGTCTGTGCTGAAGGAGTAAGACGGTACTAGACGGCGGCTTCTGTGGAGCCGGAGGTGGTTGTAACATCGGAGGGGATGGTTTCAAAACGAGTTTATGGTTATCGAAGGTGAAGCTGTAAGTGTTGAGGAAGCCGTCGTGGATAATTCTTCTATCAAACTCCCAAGGTCTGCCAAGGAGTAAATGCGCGGCATCCATAGGGACGACGTCACAATAAACCTGATCCTTGTATATATTACCCACTGAGAAAGTGACCAATGCTCTGCGAGTGACAAAGAGATCGTGAGTCTGTTGTAGCCAGGCGAGTTTATAGGGCGTGGGATGTGGTTCGTCTTTGATATCTAGCTTGGATACTACCTCCGCTGCTATAACGTTCTCACAGCTACCAGAATCTATTACAAACGAACAGACACGCCCATTGATTGTGCACCGAGACTGGAAGAGTCTATTTCGTTGTGGGTATTGATCGTCGGCTTTAGGGGCAAGACACGATCGTCGGACGACAAGGAGATGTCCTGTATCGGGGTATACTTCTTCAACGTCTTCGGGTTCGTCGTCAAAAATTGGTTCTTGATCGTCGTTTATTTCTTCCAAGAGCAGCCCACGACGCTGACGTGTTGGACATGCTGATTGACGATGGCCAAGTTCTCCACACGTGAAACACCGTAGCCCTCCAGGTCGTGCCTGTTGTGCCGCGTTTGCTGGGACAATTGCTGTCTCTGCTTTATTGACGGTGGCATCAGATGGGGTTATGGTTGCTGGTGTTGTTGTAGGACGGCTCTGTCTGGTGGAACCCCAAGGTTGGGAACCCATACGAGATTGGTTCTCTATTGTTATAGCTTGTTGATGAGCTTCGGAAAGGGACTGTGGCTGAAAAAGATTCAAGGTGAATTGAATCTGCTGACGTAGTCCTCCTATAAATCGCATGACAAGTTGCTTTTCGGAATCTCGTACTTCCACACGGTTGATCATCTTAAAGAACTCTGTTGCATATTCATCCACGGTTCGACTCCCTTGTCGAAGGCTCTGCAGTTTCTGGAACATTAGTTGATCGTAGTTGTAAGGTAAAAAATTTTTCTGCATCTCTTTTTTGAGTTTAGCCCAAGTAGAGATCTTTGATTTCCCTAAACGACTGCGAGTTGTTTTGGTTTGAGACCACCATGCAGCTGCACGATCTCGGAACCGTATTGCGATAAAGGGGACGCAACGATCCAATGGTATTTCTTTGAACTCAAGAATCTCTTCTACGGTGACAAACCAATCCATTAATTCTTCTGGTACGGTTGAACCCTTGAATTCTGGAATCTCAATTTTGAAACTAGATTTCCACGAGTTGTTGGTTGCGTCGTCATCGGAGTCGGAGTCGTTGTTGTTGTTGCGATTTTGTTGAGTTCGTTGGAGAGGAGCGAACGGATTGTCATCGCCGTCATCTTCCTCCTCTGAGTCGTCCTGGTTAAGCGGTCGTGTGCCTCGTCTGTTGCGAAGGGCTGGGGCGGTGTTCTGCGTATTTAACGCCGCTACCGCAGCAACAAGTTCTGTGACTTGAGCCTGAAGCTCATTAACTGATTGTTGAGTAGCTGGGATATCATCGTCCTCAACGTATTGCTGAGTACGAGTTTTTCGGACCATCGTAGTGGTTGAGAAAGTTTCGGAGCGTAGCAAAGCTCTGATACCAACCTGGCGCAGCGTACGAATGGGTGAACGGTCGATCTAAGAATTTAGGGTTCTTCGAGACCTGTTCTTGGATCGATCAAAGGTTTCTTTCGATAGCTCTTTGAGACCAACTTCCTGTTTTGATGAATTTAATCAAATCTAAACAAGGGATAAAAGCAAAGCTCTTCTTATTAAAATCAAACGTATCTAAAACAAAGAGATCAAAGGTGCTTATATAGCCCTTCCTTTAGACAAACCCTAAAAGGAAAAGGTTAACATAAACTTATTCTTAAAAGGAAAACAAAAATAAAAGGAAAGCTATGGAAAACCGAAACATAACATAATATTTGAATGTCTTCAAGTTGGCGCCAAAGATGGAGATGATGCTGCATCAGAGTAAGAGTTAAAATCAATTTTATTGGCTCTTATTTCGTCAGCTCCACTGCCAGCGATGGCCAGTCTTCCTCTTTTTGAAGTAACTTCACCAATTGCTCGGATTCATAATGTACATTCATGTGTCCAAGTTTCAGCATCTCTTGCGCCGCCCATAGCAGTCCCTCAGCTTCAGCGTGTAGAGGTTTGATTGGATTTCGCCTCTCGTCCTGTATAAGCAAGGAACGCCACCATCCAAAAGTACGAACCCCAACCCAGTCTTGTCACGTTCATTTACTCAGGAGGCATCCACCTGACATCTCCATCTTCCCCGATCTTGTCTCTGTGTAGAAACAAAGTTTCTCGATTGTTCTTCTTCGACGTCAAGCTCCGTTATCTCTTCCACACACTGGGCCAATTTCCAGCTCTCCGCTTCTTGCGATGCTATTTGAATTGTGTCTAACGGAAGGATATCTTTATTGCTGAAAACATTTTTTCGTTACGAGCTTTCCATATGTACCAAACGGTCCACGGAAAACCTAACATCTGTTGAGCACTCACTCCACATTGCTTAGCTCTGAAAAGGAGATAATCAAGATTTGCATATAGAGATTGACACTGGAAAAACCCCGGAGCTGTGGGGACAGGGGATAGCGCCCAGCATTGGAGGGCCGGGGGCATTCAAAAAGTGTGTGATTAATGGACTCCACCTCTACTCCACAACGTACACACAAGCTATCTCTGGTGCAATGGCGGGATTTTAACTTCTCTGCAGTTGCTAGATAACCTGAGAGCGCTTGCCATAGAAAGTGCTTGAACTTCCTTGGTGCCTTCAATTTCCAAACAGCTTTTTTCAATCCTGTTGAGCTCGGTTCAAGAACAGGGGCGTATGTATTGTTTCTTCTCATGTTGTGAGCTACATTGTAGCCAGATTTCACCGTATATAATCCGGACTTAGTATGGTCCCAACAGAAACAATCCCTTTGTCCTGTCTTACTGATGCGTATCGAAAGAATAATTGGGATATCATCTGGGTCTACAAACTCGTGAAGCATTTCCAAGATCCAGGTCTGAGTGTCATAGTCTATAAGATGGTGAACACTTAGGTTTGGGTCAGAGTTCAAGCCATTTCCATTGGCTGGGCGGCTGGAGTTGTTGGGAGCCAGAGATCTTCCCAGACATAAGTATCGAAACCATTGCCTATCATCTTCCTCAGTCCCTGTTGCAAGATTGGTCTTGCCGCAATAATGCTCTTCCAGCCATAGGATGTATTGGACGCAGCTCCAAGATTCAAGGGATTGGAGTGCTTGTAATATCGACCCGTCAGTACTCTTGCGAGCAGGGAATGCAGGGTATTTTAGGACCCGCTACAACTGTTTTGCGAGTAAAGCATGATTAAAACCTCTAAAGTCTCAAAACTCCAATCCTCCACATTCAAGTGGGACACAAAAATTCTCCCATGCCACCCAGTGCAAACATTTGTTATTACGCTTTTGTACTCCACCAATATTGTGATACTGCACCTGTTAGGTTCTTAGTAATGCCTTGCGGTAGCAGATAGCAGGACATAACATAGGTAGGGATCGCCTGAGCTATTGACTTAATCTGGACTTCCTTACCACCCTTTGAGAGGAGTTTTGCAGACCATAATCTGGTTGTTCCATTTGCATTTTTATTCATTTCTGTAACACATAATAATCATTAATAAAGAAAATAAAACTTTATAAGCAAGTATATTATGATTATATATTTGATTATAAGCACACAATATTCTATATTACACAATATTCTATACATTAGTTGTTTTGAGAACAATACTATTTTTAAAATTGAAATTCATAATAGTAATAGTTAAATGGTATCACTGGGTATTATTGAGCTTGATTACAGCAAGCATTTTAATTATCTCGATGTTCGCCGATAAAATTAGAGAGACTCAAGGTATGTCGAAGTTGTACCCTCAAAATGTTCATTAAGATTCACTTCCTTTGCCTTGCCATTCATAGTCTCTTGTTACAACTTACATAGGTGCTGAAGAGTTTGACACACTTGAAACCAATGTCCATTCGATCCACATCTGTAACAGACGTTCTCATTTTTTAAGTACGGTTTTCTTGGGCTTTTTTCCTTTTACTTGATCGGATCAATTCCATGTGTTGGATCCCCTTCCTCTTGGATTGTAACTCTTTTCATGACCACGTTTAAATTGATGGCCACAACCACGACCACGATAGGAATAATTTTCCTTTTCTAGATTTTTTAAATCCGTTGCATTTACCTAAAGAAATGCTTTGGCTCCCGTGAGTTGGTATTGTGGTTTTTAATAAGGAGTTCATTATTTTTCTCCGTTATCATTACACAGCGAGTTTCATGAATGATTTACTTTTCTTTAGTATATACTAGTATTCTTAAATTATAAAAAAAATTGCACTTTATTTTGTTATTTATTTGTATTAATTTTGTATTTATTAATTATAATACTTTGATTAAAATAAAAGCTATATTGAATAAGTGTTTATAACGAAACTATATGTTTAATATATAATTTAATCTTAATATTACTGAAATTTAAATACTTAATATTATAAAATGCTTATCTTTTTGTCGAATTTAAATATTTCATTAAATAATATGTAAAAATTAATGATTAATGCCGTTTATTTTAAAATTATTATATAATTTATTTTTAAAATTATATATTTAAACTTTTTTTGTAAATGATATAATATATATTGTGCTCCATATTAATTTATTTGTTAGATCAGTCCCTGTATATAACTATATATATGTCATAAGAATTACATCCTTGATATAATACTTTAGTTCAGTTTACATGGTGCCAAACCACCTTTCTTTCCTTTTGAACAAAACCATAAACTAGCGTTTTTTTTGTCATTGATTTAAAACTTGTAAACTAAAACAACCAGAGTTAGAGCATGATTAATGGGGGGTTCTTAGGACGGAGTTTTTATCGGAATATAAGAACATGTCTCTTACCTTTTAACTAAAAAAAACCTTTTATTTAAGAGCCGATTTTTAACTTTTTTAGTTAAAACTTAAAAGACGGATTCTTATATTTTGCTACGAACCGTGCCCTAAGACGTACGTAAACAAGAAGACAATAAAAGCATACACCAGTAGGTGATGACTTAAAACCCACAAGTTGGGTAAAGAAACAGAGACCCTCAGGACAAAACAGAGGTCCTATGATACGAGAGCAGCCAGACGCAGCGAACCATCAACCATGCAAGTTCTCACATAACAGCATTGGAGCCAAGATGGTCCTCCATGAGCTACATAGGATTGGATTCTAAGGTATCGGGTTACACTACGTGCGATCTCGTTGGCAATCTTGTTCTCACTGAGATGGACACAAGTCATATGATAAATGCCCCCTGCCTTGAGGAGTTTAGAGATACTATCAGTCCATGAGCAACTCCCCTGAAAAGGATGGGGATTGATTACTCTCTCATAAGCTTCCGCAGATGATAATTCGAATATCACTCTGTCCATCTTTAGGCTTCTCACTGAATCAACAGCCCATAAGATGGCCCCGAGCTCTGCTTCCAAATTGAGGAGATTCCTGAATATGCTTTCCTGCTATGTGAAAGTACCCTACCTTGAGAGTCGAGAATAATCCAAGACGCACCTCCCGTCCTCGAATCATTTCTCCATGAAGCACCAATGTTGCATTTTAACATGTTCCAAGGTGGAGTTTTCCATTTGAGTGGGATCACAGGCCCCGATGGCTCGTAAGCTATTAACTAACGTAAGAACATAAAAAAAAACCAACAATGCTGCGACTAGAAAAATAATAATAGAACTAAATGGTGGCCCGCACACTTGTGCGGACTAATATACATCCAACTAATTCAAATTTTAACATAATTTTTAATTTCAATCTAAATTATTTAATTAGTTTCAAATATTAAATTAATTAGAAATATAATTTTTTTATTACAGGACAACATAGAAAATGGTTTGGTATTTGTAAAATCTTTTATTTATTCTATCACTAAACCACACATGTAAAAAGTATCATCAGTAGTATAATAACCTAATAAATTTTATTATTACTGTAAGGTTTTAGTTCGGATTTATTATCTTAAACCTTAGTTCCTTAGCTAGATTTTATTTAGCTAATGCTTGATCAATTAACCTTGATACGATTTGTTTGTTTGTTGTATAGGAGACAAGACACAAAGCTTTGGTTACCCAGTTCCCTTACGGTACGTCTGGGGGAAGAACTACGCTTCCAATCCACTATCTCAAGTATAAAGAGAGTAATACAAGAGATGATTTGTCAAGCTACTACAAGACCGTAGCTAGACCAAGAACTAACACCCTTAGTTCTTCTAAAACAGACTGCTCCACCTATCAGGTATTCTCAAACGATCTTTCAACCAAGACAATCTGCAGCTACCTGATCACCACAATCTCCTATCTGATTCCGTCGTTCTCAAGTAACCAACAAGCTCCTCTTTTATACTCAGGTACAAAACGGAATACCCTAGCCGTCATGGGCTTGAGCTCTTGTTACTTCAACTCTTTGTTATGGGCTTTAGACTTAGGCCCACTGAAGTGAGGAATAGAGACAACAGCCCGACAAACTCCACCTTTGTCTCTGTCCGAGTCTTCGCGAAACCTCCTCAATCTCTTTCTTCGCCGACTCCTTCTCTCTCTCTCAAATCGGAACTTATTCCCGGTGAATCTCTACCGATTCTCCTCTATAACTCTTCCGAGTACTCACTCTTTGTTTCTTTAGCTTCTCATCACTCATGCAACCGTTGATGTGAGCTATTTCCTCTGAAATGAAAACTTCAGCTCGCGACTTTTACTAGCCACTTAATTCAGTGACAAGTCCGATCTACTCCACCGCAGACCCTTTCACCAGTACCTGATTTCGCTTCTATTAGAAAACCATTAAGAGCTAAGCAACATCGAGATTCGTCGACTAATCTCTCGTTTGTACGCTCTCAAGTTGAAGACTTTTCCAAAACTTCGATCTTCATTCTTCAGCTTACCAACCAATCTCTGGTAAAATACTGATATCTCTTTTCTCCTTCTGAAACAATAACTTGTACACGCTCTCAATATCTTTGTTCAATCTGCAGTTTGTCGAAGACATCAAGATCCAACTTCAAGTCATCTTTCTGTGAGGTAACCTTATCGTAGCAGTAGTGTGTCAACCCTAGTGAAAACCCGTAAGGATTGACACTGCTAAAACCAATAAGTTACTTGCGTTAAGAATACCATTAATCTCTAAGAAAACCATAGAATATCCTTAATAAAAAAAAATCCTTTATCCTGCTGATACCGTAGATAAATCTCCTTTCAAACTTTACCATTTGATAGTTCTGTGTGTTGATTTCCTGTTACCGATACTAATCAACCTTAGTATCTGTTTGTATCCCTTTTGCGAGGTCCTTCAATCAACCAAACCAGGAACCTCGGGATGCTTCATGTCTACTACCGGATTACCTTGAGAAGTCCGAGACACTTCTCGAAACTCTTCCCAGGTAAACACTTTGTCAACATATCTGCCGCATTCTCAGTAGTGTGAACCTTTTGTACCTTGACTGAACCTTGCTCAACAATGTCGCGTATGAAATGATATTTCCTTGCAATGTGTTTAGTTCTGTCATGATGTACACTATTCTTTGCTAGGCAGATTGCACTTTGTGAGTCACAGTTTAGTTTGAATGAGTCTGTCTTGAATCCTAGTTCTTCACACATAGATAATAACCAGATACCTTCTTTAGTAGCTTCCGCTAGAGCCATGTATTCTGCTTCTGTGGTAGATAGGGCAACTACTTGCTGTAAACATGATCTCCAACTGACCGTATTGCCACCAACTCTAAACACATATGCTGAAACTGATCTTCTTTTGTCCAAATCCGCAGAATAGTCTGAATCTGAGAATCCTTCTATATCAAACTCCTTTGTTTTAGTAAACGTTAGACACACATTTGAAGCACCATTTAAATATCTTAGGATCCATTTCACAGCTTCCCAGTGACTCCTACCGGGATTTGCCATGAATCGACTTACCACTCCAATGGCATATCCCAAATCTGGTCTTGAGCCGACCATTGCATACATTAAGCTCCCTACTGCACTTGCATAGAGAACTGTATCCATCGCATCTCTCTCTGCTTCTATTTCTTCAGGTCTTAGGCTTCTTAGTTTAAACAGAGAATTGCTAGGTGTCACAACTGCTTTACTCTCCTCCATGTTGAATGTTCTTAGAACTTGCTTGATATATCTTTCCTGTGAAAGCTTTAGCACTCCATTCTTTCGATTTCTTTTGATGTCCATTCCAAGAATTCTGGATGCTGGTCCAAGATCTTTCATCTCAAACATCTTGTCTAAATTCTTCTTAAGACAGTTTATCTTACCAATGTCTCTTGCTGCCACGAGCATATCATCAACATAGAGTAGTAAATAGATCATATCCTCCACTGTCGTGCCTTTTGTGTATACGCACGGATCCTTAGAACAGCGTGTGAATCCCTGAGACATCATGAACTCATTAAACTTTTGGTTCCATTGTCTAGGGGACTGTTTAAGTCCGTATAGGGATTTCTTTAGAAGGCACACCATTTCTTCTTTTCCCTTTTCTATAAACTCTTCAGGTTGCTCCATGTAGATTTTCTCATCAAGAACCCCATGTAGAAAAGCTGTTTTCACATCAAGCTGTTCCAGTTCCAAATCATAGTTAACCACTATAGACAGCATGATTCTTATCGACACATGTTTAACCACAGGTGCAAATATTTCATTATAGTCAATTCCTTCAACTTGAGCGTATCCTTTTCCTACTAGGCGTGCTTTGAATCTAGGATCCTCGATCCCTGGAATCCCTTCTTTGTACTTATAAATCCACTTACCACCAATCACCCTTTGTTTCTCTGGTCTTGGAACTAGAGTAAATGTATCATTCTTGTCAAGAGATAATTTCTCTTCTGTCATGGCTTCCTTCCACTTCTTCCAGTGTTTGCTACGCTTAGCCTCAGCAACTGTTCTTGGCTCATCCAGCTCGATGATCGTAGCACAGGCCAGTGCATATGCGATGACAGAATCCCCATCCTCATACCTTGATGGTGGTCTGATCACTCTCCGTTCTCTATCTCTTGCTAATACATAGCCATCTAAGTCTAGATGTTCAGTCTATTCCAAATCTTCTCCCTCAGAGTCTTCATCAGTTTCACTTGAAGACTTTGAACTTTCTTGTTCTGAATCCTCTCCACCTTGACCAATAGACTCTGCATTTTCTGAATCAGCTTCACCTTGACTGGTAAAACCTTGAGTTGATGGTCCTTGTATCAATTCGGTTCTGAAAGTCACTTTCTTAGGTTTCTTAGGTTTCTCAATCTTCTTCTCTGAATCATGATACAGCTTATCCTCATCAAATACAACGTTTCTGCTGTTAGAGCATTTACCATCTTCTGGTATCCACACTCTGTAACCTTTGACTCCTTGAGGATATCCCACGAAAACTCCTTTAACAGCCCTAGGACTCATCTTGTCCTGTGTTATGTGAACATACGCCACACATCCAAACCTTCTTAAGTGACTGTAATCAACTCTCGACTCTGTCCATAACTCTTCTGGGATTTTAAACTTCAATGCTGCATTTGGTGACCTGTTTATTAGATATACTGCAGTACAAGCAGCTTCCGCCCAAAACGATTTTCCCAATCCTGACTCTGCTAACATGCATCGAATCTTCTCAGCTATAGTTCGATTCATTCTTTCTGCCACCCCATTCTGTTGTGGGGTGTAAGTGCACGTTTTGTGCCTTTTAACTCCAGAATCACTGCACAACTTATCCATTCTGACATTACAGAACTCTAGACCGTTGTCAGTTCGTAGATATTTCAACCTTTTCTTTGTAGTGTTTTCAACAAGTACCTTCCATTCTGAAAAATTCTCATACACTTCATCTTTGCTTCTTAGAAACCTGATCCATACCTTTCTAGAATAGTCATCTATGAAAGTTAGGAAATATCTGCAGCCTGATAAGCTTGGTTCATTTGAGACTGATCCCCAAAGATCACTGTGTACATAATCAAGCTTCTCCTTTGATGTGTGTCTGCCCTCCGGAAAACTTTGCTTATGAGCTTTGCCAAAGACACATTTTTCACAGAAATCCAAAGTGTGAACTTCTTTTGGATTCAAATAACCTCCCTTAACCAAGAGATTCATGTTCTTCAAACTCATATGCCCTAGTCTGGAATGCCATCTATTCGTTAGGTTTGTCTCAGCTCTAGCCACTGATACTTCTCCTTTTATGACAGATCCCTGTAGATAGTATAAGCCATCTTGATATTTTCCAGACAGTACTTTCTTACCTTCTCGATAGAAGGTGACTTTAAAATTTTCCCCTTCATACTTGCATCCATTTTTCTCCAATTGACCATAGGAGATAAGATTTCTGCCCATTGTTGGCATGTATCTCACATCACTCAGAATGACTTGAGCTCCTTCAGAATTTATAATCTTTATTTTTCCAATACCTTTGACTTCACACTGGGTGTTGTTTCCCAGTAAGACTTTTCCACCGTCTACTTCCTTGAAGTCAAATAGTACCTCCCTCTCCGGTGTGATATGGAAAGTGCAGCCAGAATCCATTACCCATTCCTTCATAGAATCGTGAGCACTTGCGGTTAGGATCATGGGTTGCTCTTTGTCATGAGCAACATTCACAGATTCATTCGATTTCCAGTTCTTCTTGTCTGGACAATCTTTCTTGAAATGACCCTCTTTGCCGCATGTCCAGCATTCTCTGGGTTTTCCTGAACCTCTTGGTCTTGACTTTGATCTGTTTCTGCTTTTAGATCTACCTTTCCATTTACCTTGCGGTTTAGACTCTGATCTTCCTCTTTCTGCTATTAGACCTTCTGCATTTGACTTTGTTTTTCCAATAAGTCCAGCTTCTTTTAACTCAACTTCTTTTGCATATGCAGATGAGGTAACTTCTTGCAGTGTCAGAGTTTCTTTGCCGTTCCCGTACTTGAGAGTATGTACTAAAGAATCAAACTGCTTGGGCAAGCTTGACAGAACCTGTATTGCTTGATCTTCATCGCTGACTGTGATGTTCAAGCTTTCCAGATCATCTACCAACCTCAAGAAACCATCCAGGTTTTCTTCTATACTTCGATGCTCTTCCATCTTGAAACTAGCGAACCGTTGTTTTAAGTAGATTCTGTTAGGTAATGTCTTAGTTTGGTAGTCTTTTTCTAGTGCTTTCCATACCCCTAGTGCAGTAGTCTGTTTCATAACCTTTCGTAGCACCAGATTTCCAAGACTAGCACAAATCATGTTTTTAGCACGCTTGTCCATCTCCTTCCGAGTAAGAACCCCTGTACCGGGTTTAGTCTCCTTATCACCATCCTTGTCTGTCTCTGATGTAGAACTAGTGTCTTCTTCATTTAGCACACTGTCAAGATCAGCATTCTCAAGTTGCATCTGCATCTTGAATTTCCACATTCCAAAATCTCCTTTTCCATCAAACTTTTCCACCTCAATCTTGACTTTAGACTTCTTCATGATCTCACCAATAGTCGTGAAATCAACACCAGCTAGAGTCTAGGTTTAATAACCACTAGAACGCAGCTAAGACCGCTGAAACCGTTCCTTTATAAACCTAACCTGAGAGCTCTGATACCACTTGTAAGGTTTTAGTTCGGATTTATTATCTTAAACCTTAGTTCCTTAGCTAGATTTTATTTAGCTAATGCTTGATCAATTAACCTTGATACGATTTGTTTGTTTGTTGTATAGGAGACAAGACACAAAGCTTTGGTTACCCAGTTCCCTTACGGTACGTCTGGGGGAAGAACTACGCTTCCAATCCACTATCTCAAGTATAAAGAGAGTAATACAAGAGATGATTTGTCAAGCTACTACAAGACCGTAGCTAGACCAAGAACTAACACCCTTAGTTCTTCTAAAACAGACTGCTCCACCTATCAGGTATTCTCAAACGATCTTTCAACCAAGACAATCTGCAGCTACCTGATCACCACAATCTCCTATCTGATTCCGTCGTTCTCAAGTAACCAACAAGCTCCTCTTTTATACTCAGGTACAAAACGGAATACCCTAGCCGTCATGGGCTTGAGCTCTTGTTACTTCAACTCTTTGTTATGGGCTTTAGACTTAGGCCCACTGAAGTGAGGAATAGAGACAACAGCCCGACAATTACTTTAAAAATAATATAAAAGATAAATCTAAAACCATAATTACAAAATTATCAATGAAGCCTACGAAATCAAACCCCTCTTCATCAAAGTCTTAATTGTTTTTTATATGAATTTCTTCTTCATCGGAGTTTATATTAATTGACACCTATTAACAAAAGTTACAATAATTAAAAACATACTTCTATTTAATAAAAAAATTATAAACTAAAAGCAATAAATTATATATATATCTCTAGTAAAAGATGTTTTTTTTTTTAATTTTTAACAAGGAGAGATTGTATTCTTTGGACTCATATTTTGATTGATAAAAGAATTCGGTGGTATAAAAGAGAAGCAAACTTCATTTTAAAAATAATAATTAAATAAAACATTAAAAGATTTAATATTAAAAGTAAACATAAGATGAACAAAACTATAAAATTAACACTCGTTAATAATAGTTATCCATGAATATAATGAAAAAATTTATTAAATAATCACTAAATATGTTCAAAACTAACAATTCAAAAAGTTATTTATTAAAACTAATGACTGAGCCTAAATTAAATCATGGGATATGACAAAAAATCTTTTAAAAATAATAAAACATGAAAACAATAAAAATAACCTAAACTTATGGAGAATATGATAAGTAAGCAAAACTTAAATTACCACCTAAAATTATTTTAAATATGATAAATAAATAAAATTACTAACTAAAATTAAAAATAACATAACATGACAAGAAATATGAAAAATAAGCAAAACTATAATTATTGAAAACATAAAAAATAATCAAATTATCTAAAATTATAGAAAATATGACAAATAAACAATAAGCAATGATAAATAAGCAAAAATTACCTAAAATCATGGAGAAGAGGACAACTAATCAAAATCATTTCATAAATAATAGTATAGATTATATCCTAAAACATGTAAACATTGTGAAAACAAAAAGATTATTCCTTCTGCTTCTAAATGATCATTATTTGTAATAAAATTTTATTTCAAAAAGATTTATGTTTACATTTTGGGAGGCTCAAATGAATAATTTTAAGGGCTATGAATATGCGACGAAACCTATCACCTTTGCAAGCAAAATGTGAAGCATTTATTTTGGCAATGGAATGAATGAATATTCTACATATTTTAGAGGTCGGTCCGCAATATATTGTTTTTAATTGGCGAAGATGGTGTCTGTATTGATGAAAACCGTCTTTCTCTACCCACTTAGAAGAATTGCAACGATGAAAGGATTAATTCCCCAATTTTATAATTTGACAGATTCTAATAACAAAAAGACAATAGCAGATAAGATTTCACGAGATTCTTGAAATCTTCTTTCTGTTATGGTTTACATTGATTCAACACCATCGATTTGATTCTCTTGACCAATTACTAGTTCGAAATAATAAAGTTCTTTCTGTTGAAAACCAATAACTAGTTGCAATTATTTAAATACTATTACTTTTGAATTATAAAAAATAGTTAATTGCAGCAAATAATGTCATAAAAGTTAGATAATATATGAAAAGGATTAAGCACAAAAAGGAGAGTATGAGATTTACCATTTTTATCTATATTTGTACTTTAAAAAAAAAATATAGTCCGATTGGAATACGATTTTCAACGTGATTGTGTAGAAATAAAGTATATATATGAAACTAATATATGTTTTTATTATTTTTTTAGTGATTGGGTAGACTGATAAGAAAATCTATATGTTTCCTCTTTGATCTATGTTTTTTTTCCTTACTCATAAGGGGTAGTCATATGGTGTAGAAGAAAATAGAAAAGCTTACGATTTACTATAACAAACTATTAAGTTTAAAAAGCTTACTCGTAATTATTAACCAGAAGAAATAATTTAAAAAAAATTAATAGCAAAACAAAACAAAAAGAGAGAAAATAGGTTACGTAGACTATGTTAGTCTCTAAACACAGATACAATAAGCATAAATTTTATTTGTTGCATTCAAAATAAGCTTATGGTATTATAATCAAAATCGGAAGCAGATAAATTAGGTATTAAATAAACAGTTTATTTAGTGCTATTTGCACGTTTCGAAATAACTTATGCCTTGCACGCAGCAGCACATTCTTCTCTGCTCTTGAAAAAACTTGTCTTACGCTCAGAGGGACGGTAACAGTGAGCACAACTGCGAGTTTTGTCTTTAGTGTCGCAAGGGATTGGTGAGCAAAATGAGTTAGGTTGGTTGCCCGCTTTAAGACCTTCGCCACCAACAACTATATAAACAAAAAAATGTAACAACAATATCACTTGAATATCATGATGTGATTGTAATGATAATAATGATATATGATGAACAAAGGAAAACTAGTATTAACACATACAATCATGAAGAGGAAATAAAGCAATCAAGATTATGCAAAAAATAGTGTATTGTAATGAAAACATATCGTTTTTCGTGATATTCTCACGATGAAAACACATTTATTAAAGTTTTTACTTTTAAATTTACTAGTTTGATGGTTGAAATTTTTATTTAAGATGGAAATTAATATATAGATAGAATAATGTAACTAGTAATGCACTTTTTCACGGTAATCCTATAAAATTGGTTAGATATGTTTGACTTGTTTTTTCCTAAATATTGTGTGGTTATCATATTGGTGTTCAACTTTTTTTTTCTTATTATGTTGTTTATAGAAATTGAAACTATTGCATAGTAATCATATTGGAAAATTATATAAGTTTATATTAAATGAATAACAAATAACTAAATAAACAATTTCTCTATAGATATTTGTGATTTCACTAACGAATCTCTTAAAAAACATTAAAACAGGAGATTTAGTAGTTTCAAACCATTTGAGCTACAAAAGAATTTGGTCAACTAAGGGCCTGACTGGTTCAAACGCAGCAGTTGCGGTTGCGGGAGTTTGCGGATGCGGGTGGTTACGGTTTCCAGCAATTTTAAGAGATTTGCACGACTGGTTCGGTGGTTAGAAATTAGTACGTTTGCGGGATACTTATGACTGGTTAACTACCAAATATAACAGCAGTTAAATAATAAATTATCAATATTTACATTTTATATAATTATAAAAAATATCAAAAATCATAATATTATAATAAATATGAAAATTATATTTAGAAAGTTATTGTTTTACATTTTTAATATTATAGAAAATACTTTTATTTTAAAATTTTATAATATTATTTAAAATATAATAGATATATTTTAGTATTTTTATAATTCCAATTTAAAATTTTTATTTTTATTTTTATTTTTGTATTTATATGGTTTTTGAAAAAAAATGAAAAAAATGATCCTTCCGCAACCGTCCGCAACCGCAAACGTTAGCTGGAACCAGCCTTGATTTTAAGAGGTTCGGAGCGATTTGAAGCGATTTGTAGCGATTTGTAGCGGTTTGTATGATTGTTTCGAAACACTGTTAACCGCTAGCAACCGCAAAAACTGCGTTTGCGGGTAGTAGCGAAAAAACCAGTCAAGCCCTAAGTGTGCAAGACCTTCAGTGGTTTTAGCTCTGTTTCAATATACATGCCCTAAATATCATTTTAATATTTTTTTCTTATAACAAAAAAATGTCATTTTAGAATTTCAATGCAACTTTCAATTCAATATTAATTGTAAATACATTGATTTATAAATAATTTTATTTATCTCAAATATTATTTGTTTAATATATATAATAAATAATAACTTAAATGTATTTCAATCATTTTTTTAATTTGTATGAAAAATGTCAAAATTATATTTCTTATGAACGGAAGGAATACAACGCAAGGCTTTAGGCGCCAGAGAGTCGAGAATAATCCAAGACGCACCTCCCGTCCTCGAATCATTCCTCCATGAAGCACCAATGTTGCATTTTAACATGTTCCAAGGTGGAGTTTTCTATTTGAGTGGGATCACAGGCCCCGATGGCTCGTAAACTATTAGCTAACGTAAGAACATAAAAAAAAATCAACAATGCTGCGACTAGAAAAATAATAATAGAATTGTATCCTAAAACATGTAAACATTGTGAAAACAAAAAGATTATTCCTTCTGCTTCTAAAAGATCATTATTTGTAATAAAATTTTATTTCAAAAAGATCTATGTTTACATTTTGGGAGGCTCAAATGAATTTATTCCCCAATTTTGTAATTTGACAGATCCTAATAACAGAAAGACAATAGCGGATAAGATTTCAACAGATTCTTGAAATTTTCTTGCTGCTATTGCTTACATTGATTCAACACCATCGATTTGATTCTCTTGACCAACTACTAGTTCAAAATAATAAAATTCTTTCTGTTGAAAAACAATAACTAGTTGCAATTATTCAAATACTATTACTTTAGAATTATAGAAAATAGTTAATTGCAGAAAATAATGTCATAAAAGTTAGATAACATATCAAAAGGATTAAGCACAAAAAGGTGAGTATAAGATTTACCATTTTTATCTATATTTGTACTTTTAAAAAATTCTACATTCCGATTTGACTACGATTTTCAACGTGATTGTGTAGAAATAAAAGTACATAAATGAAACTAATATAAGTTTTTTTTAGTGATAGGGTAGACTGATAAGAAAATCTCTATGTTTCCTCTTTGATTTATGTTTTTTTTTCCTTACTCACAAGGGCTAGTCATATGGTGAGAAGAAAATAGAAAAAACTTACGATTTACCATAACAAACTATTAAGAATAAAAACATTAATAGCAAAACAAAACTAAAAGAGAGAAGATAGGTTACGTAGACTTTTTTTTTAACGCTGGATAATTATGTTACAATCTCTTATAAGTCTTTTCTCTATTAATTCGCATAATTCCGCTTTCTCCGGGAATCGAAACCCAGACCTCTTGGTGGAGAAGCATTAATGAACCCTTAGTTAAACCATTGGACCAAAGGGGCTTCCACGGTTACGTAGACTATGGAAGTCTCTAAACACAGATACTATAAGCATAAATTTTAATGGTTGCACTCAAAATAAGCTTATGTTATTATAGTAAAAAATCGGAAGCAGATAATTAGATATTCGATAAAAAAAATTATTTAGTGCTATTTGCACGTTTCGAGATAACTTATTATTTGCACGCAGAAGCACATTCTTCTCTGCTCTTGAAAAGATTTTTCATTTTTCCACGGTGACAGATTGCACAACTGTAATTTTTTTCTTTAGCGTCGCAAGAGATTGGTGAGCAAAATGGCCTAGGATGGTTGCCGGCTTTAAGATCTTGGCCATCGACAACTATATAAACAAAAAAATGTAACAACAATATCACTTGGATATCATGATGTGATTGTAATGCTAATCATGAACAAAGGGAAACTTGTATAAACACATACAATCCTGAAGAGGAAATAAAGCAATCAAGATTATGCAAAAAATAGCGAATTATATGAAGACATATCATTCTTCGTGATATTCTTACAATAAAGACACGTTTATCAGAGTTTTTACTTTTAGATTTACTTGTTTGATAGTTGAAATTTCTATTTAAGATGGAGTTTAATATATAGATAGAATGATGTAAGAGCATCTCCAATGTAAAACTCCATTTTTTCCTCCAAAATGGAGTAAAAGTAAAAATGGAGTAAAATTGCTCCAACCCTCCCAAATCCCTGATTTTGACCTTCATCTTTTATTACATTTTTGGTTTTCAGAGAATTTATTTAACGGGAAAATATATTTTAAAACTTTTCAGCAATTTAGTTGATGTATATTGATTGTATAGATCGAACAGTTTTGATGCTAAGTACTTCCAATATTAGTTCAAGTGTGAGGAATTGCGTTCCCAACCGTAGTTGATTAACTTCATAAATAGTTATTGATGTACATATTAAACACTATATGTTTCTACTAGATTTTTTATCTGACCAAAATTCATACCCCAAACCATTCAAGTCCCGGAAATATGGATTTGCAAGGAAATTACAAGGGACTAGGCATGAGTCACAAAATCCATTACAAATTTGCGAGAAAATTACAAAGCACCATGATTAATACGCTATTTTCACAAATCCCAAACAAATTTGTAAGAGAATATCTCTCTCTCAAATTTTTGTGGGTTTTGCGAGGAAAATACTTTTTCTTGCAATTCTATTACAGATCTTTCACAATTCTGCGAGCATGATTTTTCTTTGCAATTTTCATAACAAATAAACAATATTCTTTCTCCTTCAGGTGAAACTCACGAGTAGGTGACCGATTGAACATATGTGTGTTCTTAAGCATCTTTTCTATTTTTCCAGAATCGCTTTTATGATTTTATTGATATTTATTTTATATTTTGTCGGCAATTTGTATTTTATTTTACATATTGGATTTTTGGTGTTGGAGATGATTTTTTAGTATTAATAAAGTAGAGATTTCAAAGATTGGGTTTATTAAAAAAAAAATACAAATGGGTATTGCAGAAAAATTATTACTGTTGTATGTTGACGTATACTGCATTGTAACTGTATTTTATTCTTTGAGCAAGCCCACAACAATCTCTCAAATGAAGCTACGTTTTTTTTTTGGAATTATACAAGGGTATCTTAACTCCCACTGAAGTGAGTCCAGACTAACCATGTGTTAGCAGAGTACGTTATTGGTCCACGTCTCGGTTTCCTATTTTTGGCGATGCCGAAATTGTAATTTCTAATGGCCGAGACTCGAATCCAGGTGAGTTCACCGTATTGGACTTCATCCTCAAGTTGATCACCACTGGGTCACAAGCTCCGGTTAAACGAAGCTACCTTTAATAGGCATACGACCATATCTCTAGGTTTGGATTAACAGATCTTAGTGATCGTATATGATTTTGGTCATTTTAAAATTTATCGGTAAATCGGCAACAAGACTAGAGATGTGGTATTTAAGGGTTAGATGGTTAGTCCAAACTCCACAAAACTCTATATGTGATGTGATTCCAAACTTCGTGATTAAATTCGGAAGAAATTAGAGAAAATACTATTTTATGCATAAAGAAAAACAACTTTATATTTTATTTAATTTTAATTTGATAAAGAACAACTTTATATTTTACCCTTGCACCTTTGATAATCAATTTCTGTAGAAAACAGATTGTTTTTGTTTTTGGTCTAAAGAAAGTAGTTCGGTACTTGTCAGCAAAACATCACCGATGCTGTTTGTCGGAATGGACCATCTTTATTGTCTAAAAGGATCCGAAAAATCTGATATGTCATACAGGTCCGTCATCATAACCAAACCCTAACGGGATTGGACAGCTTCCTGTTAGTATTATAGATAGCTGCCAAAATAAGCAAAGTGTTCAAGAGGAGTAGACAATTTTTGGTTGGATCCAATTGGGTCGGGTTGGTCTCAGCCCCTCAGGTGGGCTCAACGGCGAGCCAATGGTTATGAAAAGAAATGTTTTGGGGGGAAACGTGGACCATTTCTCAACCTTTCAGTTTCACTTAGTGATCATGTCTACTTTGTTTTTCTGTTTCATATAATTCATATATATGGTCTTTTATAAATTCCCTTTCATGTTCTAGATAATATGCAATCTCCCTTTTTTTCTCCTTTTCTTTCTATCACATAAAATTTCTTTACTTTCAATTTAAGAAATTATCGATTTTGATTTGATGGAAAGCAACTCTGCATACTCACCTGATCTTATTTTAATATTGGACTTTTGTAGCACAAAAAAATCTCTACCATTAGAATAGGTAGAGCATCTCCAATAATGTTGAATAATTTCTTCTATATTTTACTCCAAAATAGAATAAATCTATTAATAGAGTTACTTTATTATAGAGTGAAATATAAACAAATATTATTTTTATTCTAAAAATAATAGAATGCAGAAACAATATTTTTATATTTCGTTTTATCATAGAGTTATTTTATTTTAAAGTGAAATATAGAAAAAGTTTGATGATGGATTCGAGCAAATAACTCTTTTTCTACTACACTTATATAAGAAATATACAAAGGAACAAAATAAATAAAAGAAATCTTATATATATATATATATGAATGAGCGAACCACTAACAGTGAAAATGAAAAAAAAAACATAAAAATCTTAGATATGTACCAATTAATTTTTACAGAAGTGGATAACAACGTATTTTATTTTTATTATGGTCTAACATTAAAAAAAAAAAAGACTTACCTTCTTGACATGTACCTGACATGTGTATGCTCGTATGTTTGTTTGGAGATATCAACAATGCCACCGTATTTATTTGTATTCATAGACTTCATTAAGTTTATATAAATTATATCATGTAACCATTCAACCCTATGAGAATCCTAATATAGGGTTCTAAATCAGCCAAAAAAAGAATTCGCTTAGAAAGTACAATAATAAGACAATCTGGTTTAGCTGTTTTGTTCCTAATCATAAAAAGTATCGTAGAATAAATGTAGTTAGTTTAAAATGCAGTAGTTGGTACTGTTTAGTATGATCGGTATAGCCATTGCAAATTAATGGTGCAGTAAAAAACTTGAATGGCGAATTAATCAGAGTAAGTAAATACATCAAACATTTACTATATCACATCACTGGTTTTGTTTCAAAAATGTGACAGACTTTTATTATCTTTAATTTACATTGACAAAACTTTGGTATCCGATGGTTAAAAGTCTCGGGTTGGTGCACTTTGCAACATGAGTCTATATTCAATGCTTCATTACATTAGTCAACACAAATCTCACCGTACGTTGACTCTAAACATTCAAACATTGCACATGCCCTTTTGACTTTAGAGTCCTACTTACAATACACAAAGTAAGGGAAGGGGGAGGGGGTTATTGGATCATTAGATATTTAGATAATCTGTTCTATCTGTGTTGGCTTTAGAGTACATTGGTTGTCATAGGATCCAAAGTGGGGGGAGAGGTTATTGGATTAATCTGTATCGGCTTTAGAGTACAATGGTTGTCATAGGATTCAAATATTTTCTGACACTTATGATTTTTAGATTATGAATAATATAATGCAGTATATTTTATCACATTATACAACAGTTGGGGTCAAAACCGATCATAACGGAATCAACGCATGAAAGTCTCCGGAGAATACTTTTCGGAAAAGTTACTTTCGTATAATTTTCAACAAAGAATTTTTACTATAAGTTTTGGAATAATTTTTTCCACAACTTCGGAAGTCGACACTAGCTGTCAGAAACAAACTCAAAAGAACGACCAAGACATCATACGGCAACTGATCGGTTATACAAACCGATCGCCAAATGGCGACCGGTCGACCACTCAATCCGGTCGCCATATGGCGACCGGTCGGCTACGCAACCCGGACGCCATATGGCGACCGGCCGGTTACATATGGCGACAGATTGGTTACACAACCTGGTCGCCATATGGCGACCGGTCGGCTACACAACCAGGACGTACGCCATATGGCGACCGACCGGTTACATATGGCGACAGGTCGGCTACACAACCCGGTCGCCATAACCGTTACTCGATCGGGTCACCATATGGCAATCAGTCCGCTACAAAACTGGGTCGCCATATGGCGACCAGCTCGTTATCAGACCGGGTCGCCATATGGCAACCGGTTTGTCCCAAACTCGGATCGTCAAACGGCGACCGAGACGTTACAAACTCATGCATTCTCGTCTTATCTTTGTTTTCTCTCCCTTACAAACCAAGACTGTACTGTCTCTCATTCCGCTTCGATTGGAGTTATCGTTAAAATTTTACGATAAAAACTTCGAAGATTTGTTTTTATCGTATAAGTTCAAATCGTTTGTATAAAATGGTGACAGTTAACCTAAAGCACCAACTGCCTTGGAAATACGATTGATTAAGACTATTATTAAACCGGCATCGTATCGGGGTCGATTTCTTGAAGAAATCGTTAAAACGCATAAAGTCGAAAGACGGTCCAACGAAGTCTAAAACACGGCTAAAAACTCACTTACGATTTTATATGGGAATGAGCCCATGGATACTATGACGGTTTCCTTTTTGTTTGCAGGAGAAGATAAGTGTCAAGTTTCCGAAGATAAATGTCAAGTTTCGAGGATAATTATGAAGATCGAGGAAAAATAGAATATTTCTGCAAAGAGATAAACTTGGGCCTGGCGGCAAAAAGGAAAAACAAACCGACCTTAGGGGAGTATATAAGAGAGTCACGGGCGAGAAGCACATGAGGCAGAGGGATTATTTCTTCACACAGCAAATTTAGCACTTTGGGCATTTAGTCAATTTTCCGTTTTTGTTATCGAGCTGTGACTCAACTAGGTTTCCGCAGTCTTAGGTTGCTAGAACTAGGGATCTCGCCGACAGCTCTTGTGGCCAAGGCTCTTACCTTGTTATAACGCTCATACGCAGATTCAGAATAACACACCTTTTGCTCTCTTTTTGATTGTCATACTTTTCGTCTGTTTATTTTGGGTTTCTGATTACTTGGCGTGTGGTTGAGCAGATATATGGGACCTCTGAGAAATTAGGGTTTTCCTAACTTTCTTAATTTAAACGGAAATCGTTAGTGCGAATTTCGGTTCCCATGACAACTAAACATATATTCATCAACACCACTTAACTGATAATATATCGCATGATATCAAAGCATGCTTATGCAAAAATTTGATAACCACGTGTGAGTGGTCCAATGGTTAAACTCAATCTGGAAAGTCATAGATTCAAGTGTTGCTGAGAGGTGATTATCTTGAGGGACCTTAAGGTCCAATACGGAGAAGCTTGCTAGCGTGTGGTCACTAGTGAGATTTACATGGGTGATCACCAGTCCTCCTGAATACCTCGGCGGGCTCCCCGGCTAAAGTCCGGTGGACGGTCATTGGCGCTACTCGGATCCTCTGAGGCTTCGGATACCAGAGTTATCAAAAACAAAAATACTAATTTGACTAGTTACATATTCACTATTAAAAAAAATCTACGCAGTTTTCAACATATATATAAAAAACAACTTCATTTAGTCGACTGAATTACACATAAGTTAATATACTATTACAAAATTAATAGTCTAAGATCTTCTACAACAAACATCTACATTTTGAAGTCAGCTTATCCTTAAAATGAAAGTTTGGAAATGGATTTTTCCTATGGCCAAACTCAAATATATGTTCAATCTTTTATATTTTGTATTTTAATCCTTAAATTTAACAATGAGTAACTATAACGATCATAATTTTATAAATAAATAATAAATAAAATGTAAAAATATTATTTTGTTTTTACAATTTTGTTTTTAGAAGCTCATTCAACATCTTTCAGACATGTTTTTTTTATTTTTTACTAGGACCGGCCCGCCCTATGGGCGGGGAGTTATAATAAAAGCAATTTTATAATAATTTATGAAGTAATTTAAAATTATGATAGATTAAAAATATTATAAACGAAAAAATAATGAAAGACTTATGAGATCATAATAATTATTTTTTTGTTTTGAATTATAATGACAATAAATTTCACTATTCTCTGATAAATAACATTATATTTTTAATATTTATTTTAATTCAAATGTTTTGGTTTTTTAATATTCTTAATTAAACTGACTTATTTAAGGATTTTTTTTTTTTGCGAATATGACTCAAAACTTGAAGTCATTATTAAAGTAATTCATGCTTTTTTGTGATGTAATTGTATATTTCTTTTGTATGTATGTTTTGTAAAATTTTGTTAAGAGAAGTATATAATAATGTTTTAGGGTTTTGAGAATTTTAAGGTGTCGAAGGATTATTTTTGTTAAGATTAGTTATATTTGAGTTAAAATGTTTTAATGAGAGGGTTCATTGAATGATTTAATGTGATAGTCAATGAGGATGCATGAATCCAACCGACTTGCATAACGGTTCCAAAATTCAACCAAAGGTAGAAGAAGTGGAATCGAACAGCCAAATACGACGCCTTCCAACTGACCTTTATCGGAATTCAGTGTGGCCGGTGCAACAAATCTTCATTGGCCGTAGGTTTGAACCTGAGTTGTTAAAACGCAGCAGATCTGTCTTTCGTTCATCGACATTATTTTTAGAGAAGAAGTCGTCTCATGTGGAACCCCCTCATGTGTTACCCTACAGCCCAGAAATCCAATTATGTTAAGCCCAAAACACTGATCTGAAATATTTATTAACAAAAAGAGGAAAGCTCATTAATAATTGTGATTAAGTGAAACGGTGAGTATCATCAAACCCGGACACATGTCGGCCTGTCAAGAACTGACTTTATGACATGACAAAGCAGGAGTGAGGCAAACATATTTTTATATATATAGATTGTACTTTTAATCTTTTATTTGTGCTATATTCGCCAAAGAAATATTATTATTATTATGTGAAATATTATTTCTATTTTGATTTTGATTTTAATTTTCACATATTTATGTGTTTATATATATATGTATATATATATATATATAAATGGGCAAATCTTTCAAAAAGACTTAAACTATTATTACAAAAATTCACACAAAAAAAGAAAATAATCAAAATAATTTTCATTAAAGAGGTAAAAGCATTTATACCCCTACTACATATATATAACAAATATTAAAAATTTATTTTCTTATTTTCAAAAACAAATATTCCAAACTTTTTTTTCAAAATTTGTGTTTCCATTTTTGAGGTTTTTTATAACTTTTTCCGAAAATATTTCAAAATTATTATTTTAAATTTTATTCCTTAAATCTTGAATTATATAAGTCGTAATCCCAAAAACCTAAACCCGCCTTCTCCCTTCTCTTCTAGACCTAAACTTTAATTTTAAATTAGTTTATCATCGTGTACAAAGATCTTTACCTTTTAATAAAACGTTTTGGTCATTTTGACCTTTATAAAACTTTTTGGTCATTTCGACCCTTATAAAACTTTTTAGTGATATCTAGAGTATTATTCTACAAAGATATATTTGAATATTTATAGAAAAATAGATATGAAGATAAAAATGAGAAAATATTATAAATAAATTATCTGTAAATTATATAACTATAAAACTAGAATAAAATAGTGTTTTAATTGATGATCAAAATATGAGTTTAGTTTCCTTATAGTGACTAGAATAGAGTCATAGAATGCTAAAAACCGTTAAAATGTTGAAATGTGTATCTATCAAAATTAGTTAGTTTAGTTTCCCTATAGTGACTAGAATAGAGTCATAGAATGCTAAAAACCATTAAAATGTTGAAATGTGTATCTAAATTAGTTAATCATCGCGTACAAAGATCTTTACCTTTTAATAAAACTTTTTGGTCATTTTGACTCTTATAAAACTTTTTGGTCATTTCGACCCTTATAAAACTTTTTAGTGATATTTAGAGTATTATTCTACAAAGATATATTTGAATATTTATAGAAAAATAGATATGAAGATAAAAATGAGAAAATAATATAAATAACTTATCTGTAAATTATATAACTATAAAACTAGAATAAAATAGTGTTTTAATTGATGATCAAAATATGAGTTTAGTTTCCCTATAGTGACTAGAATAGAATCATAGAATGCTAAAAACAGTTAAAATGTTGAAATGTGTATCTACCAAAGAACCCTAACAAAATTATATTTTTTCTATCAAAATTTCCATGGATGATGTATACAACTAAGTAAATATGTTTTTTTTAATCTAAAAGAAATACATAAAAGAATTATTGTAGTGGAGAAAAAAAAAAGGTACAAAGTGAGGAACCAACATGTAACCTTTTTTGGCCCATGCATGTGAATATGTAGCAAGAGACACGCTTCTCTGTCCCCTCTTCTATTACCATTTTTATTCCTTTCTTTTCCAGTTTCTCACCCGAAAAAATCCTTTTAATTATTTTCGTATTTTGACTACTATTATTAAATATCAAAACTTCTTCTTTATTCACCTATAAAAATATAAATTAAAATCTAATCCTTCCTATAGTTCCGCCTTCCCTTCTTCTCAAAACTTCTCTCCACGTCTCTCTCTTTATTCTGCAGAAGCATTCAACAACTCTCACGATGATGGCGGTGGATCTTCTATCGGAAAACTCTAACATGAGTCCAAGAATCTCCTTCTCTCGTGACTTTTGCCAATCCGATGCAATACCGGTCGAGAAACGTCCGTTACGATCATCGTCGAACTCCAAACCGTCGAGTCTCAATTCAAGCGTCGATTTCGATTTCTGCATTCCCGGCGGCGTAACTTCCGGCGAAAGCTTCGACCAAGGCTCTTGGTCCGCCGACGAGCTCTTCCGCAACGGTAAAATCTTACCGACCGAAATCAAGAAGAAGAAACCCGAATCGCCACCGCCCGAGAAACGCAATCCGGGTAAAAAAGTATCCGATACCGGTCCACCCGAACCGTCTAAACCGGATACTAGAAAACCGAGAAAACCTGTTGAAGAAGAGGAAGATGACGTCGTCATAACGGAGGAGAAACCAAGTACGAAGTCGTTTTGGGGGTTTAAGAGAAGCAGCAGCTTAAACTGCGGGAGTAGTTACGGACGGAGTTTATGTCCGTTACCGTTACTAAACCGGAGCAATTCGACCGGTTCGACTTCCAGTAAACCGAAACAGAGCTCGAGGAAACACACAACAGAGCATATAAAGCTACAACAATCGTCATCGTTATCATCTTCGTCTTCGTGTTCATCGAGTAACAGTAGCTTTCAGAAACCGCCATTGAAGAAGAATTATGGAGGCTACAGTTACGGAAGCCATGGAAGTGGAACTAGAGTGAGTCCGGTTATAAATATGGTTCCGTCCGGGAACTTGTTTGGTTTAGGTTCTATATTCTCTGGAAATGGAAAAGACAAGAATAAGAAGAGATAGGTTTGGTTCTGATTTGGTAAGAGAGATATTATTCCTGGGTTTACTGTTTGATCCTGCTTCTTCTTCTTTCTCTGAACTCTGAAGATTTCTGACAGTGTGTTTTGTGGGTCCTATTGCCAACTTCTTTGTGTCTTTTTTTTAGATTGTTGTGGTGTAATTGTTTTTTGTTTGATTTGTTAGTTTGTCCTTTATCAATGTTTAAATCTAGATTTTATATTTCAAGAGGCTGCTAATTTCAGATACACATCGTTCATGATTGGTAACGTCTTTACCTCCATCTCCAATCCAAATCAATCTCTCTCTTAACATTATTTGAAAAATGATTTAGGGTATCACCTAGGGCTGTTCAATATAATCAAACCGTACCAAACCAAATCAAAATAGTCAATATGGTTTTGGTATATACCATACAAACCGAATGGATGTGATTTTATAAAAACCATAGGATTTGAATATGGTTTGATTTATAACTGAATAAACCGAATAAAACGGAACAAAACCGATCAAAAGTACAAACATGTAAATATGTATATATTTTATAGCTGTGGATGAAAATCTATTTGTTATATAAATTAATTTTTTTGCTAATAACTATTACCATATATTTTTACAGTAATAAAGAAGCCCTAATTTATAAAACACTTGAACTATAGTTAAGTAACAATTCATCGCAACCGAGGTTTCTTATTTTCTTAGTTTTCTTTTTTGATTTTTTTTTTCGTTTTATTTTAGCATTAACTAAATTGAAATAAAGATTAAAAATTTGATAGACAACAATTAGTGGAATTTGTTCACAACTTTTTTCTTATCTATAAACGAACAGAGTTTCATGTTGAATCTAAGAAACATGACTTTGGTGAAACACTAAATATGGAAGAATATAAAAACATTTCTTTCGTGCTTTGTGTTTCTGTTTTATTTTTTATTTTTAATTTCAAAATTTTGAACTTGATTTTACTTCTAGATTTGATTATTTTATTAGATGGAAGAAACATTTTTTCTTTCTTTTATTTAAACACATAATATTATTTAATAAATGACTGACTCTAAAATTCATATATATGATCTCAAACTAAATGATTATGTTTTTGGTATAAAACTGAATAAACCAAAAACCGGCGGTATATAAACCGAACAGAACCAAAGTAAATATGGATTTAGAATGGTAGTTGTAGTTTACTAACCGGAAAAACGAAAAACCGAAAAAACCAAACCGATATCCGGATTAAACACCCCTACATCACCACATTTATTTTCATCACCACATTTATTTTCATCCAAAAAGATACATACATGACGCTTTAAACCCCTTTTTTAGTCATAGGTGACGTTAAAATTTATGCATAATTGTTTTTCTATAATAACAATCTTTGAAATATAGAATAAAAAATGGAGATTGCTATTTCTTCCTTTAAATATACAAAAATAGTAATCTCTATTTTATATAAAAAAAATAACAATGAGTTGGAGTGAATTTGTCTTTAAATGCTATCATAGAGGTAAAAATAGCAATAGGTTAGAAATGTATTACGAATTTTATTCACTCTGTTTCATTTTAGATGGAGTAGTATTTAAAGAATCATTTGTTGTAAAATAAGTTATGTTTTCAGATAAAAAAATTAATGATGTCTGATCTTTGTAACCAATTATACAATATTTCATATTTTATATTTGTTGGATTTGTTTTATTTAATAATAGTTTCATATAAACAAGATAAATTGTATAGAAGTTTGTACTTTGTGTGTGTGCATTTTTATCTTAAACATCATTTAAAGTGAAACAGATAAGAAGAGTATCTGACTCATTTTCTAATTTTTATCCGGGCTTGATTTATTTTCTTATAACCAAGAAATATGAGCATCATACTGAAACAACTTAATTAGTCAACTCCTTAAGGCTTTAATTAGTTTTATTGTTTCAAAAAAAAATATTTTCTTTGGAAAATTTGTGGATCAGGTTTCAACCGGCCGTGGCTTTCCAGGTTTTATTCTAAATTGTTTCATTCATTTGAATACATCAAAATTAGTGGTTGAAAGTATATAATAGAATATAAGTAAGAGAGAAAAGACTACCGAGTTGAACTGCATTACATCTACATTTGGTGGCATTGTAATTGAAAGAGAAAGACAAGTACGAACCAGACGTTTTAATTGAAAAGATAATCTTGGTTGAATTTTCAATTTTGCCGCACAAGGTATATAGATAACCTTGACCTAGTTGACTTAGTTTATTACTAAACTAGCTTTAGTAATTTAATAGTGACTAATTAATGATAAATCTTGTAATAAAACAATAATAGAGTTCTCAAATACAATTAGAAAGTGCGACAAGACAAGTGACAGGTAAACAATTCTCTTTCGAGCTTGTCCTATTCCGTTCCCTTTTGAATATTTCTCACATGGTGTGTATTACCAATTAATGTGAATTATCACTAAAGCAACGCAAAGGAAAAAAAAAGGAAGATAAATAATTGACGTGATAACTACTTTTCCTCTTATCATTCCGTGTAAAGTTACGCTTAAGGTCGTGCCAATTATTCCTTTATTATATTTACTTTCTTTTAAAAGAAATTATTCAGATGTCAAAAAAAAAAAAAAAAAAAGAAAAGAAATTATTCCTTTACTGTTTCTACGTTTTATTCTCACTATTTTATGGTCTAAACTTTTTCTTAGGGTAAAATTAACGGTTTAAATTTGCTAAAACGGAATATAAATTTAAAACTTTACCGGTCTTAGAGCATCTCCAATGTAAAATACCATTTTTTCTTCCAAAATGGAGTAAAAGTGAAAATGAAGTAAAATTGATCCAATCCTACTTTATTTCCCACTCTATAATGGAGTGATGAACAAACAAAAAAATAGATTACTCCATTTATGGAGTAAACTTTATTATGGAGTGAGATATGAGGTTGGGTTGGAGCATTCTTTACTCCATAATCACTTTTACTCCATTTTAGAGAAAAAATAGAGTAGGAATGGAGATGCCCTTACTAATCAATTTCACACAACTCATATCAAACCTTTTTTTTTTGTAATCGCTCGTATCAAACTTTGTTTTAATATTTCCAACAATGACATGTACCAATGTAAGGGCATTGACATAATACTTGTCTGTTATTGCATCAAAATAGTCACTGCAAGGGCATAAGATGTTATTAATTTTTGAGCCATTAACAAACGTTGCTTTTTCTGATTCACTCTTGAATACAGAATTTTTTTTATGTTGAATAAGCATTTAAATGTCTCAAGTAGCTCTATTGTAACTTTACTAGTTGTGCTGTAACATTATTGAAATTTAATGTTTGAAAAAACATTATTGGAAAAAGGGTTTTTCACAAGTTTGTAAGAAATTTGAGGAACTCATTTTTTAAACCGAGGATTTGGGACCTTAAGTATATGCAAGGGTTCATATGCAGACGTTACGTATTTGCAGTTTCTTAAAGCGATGTTGATCAGAGACTATTAAAACTCAAACTCCTTTTATATTTTCTATAAAGCAAAACTGATCTTCAATTATTTACAAAATTGGGATTTAGTTTACAGTGGTCCTATATTATAAAAGATGTAGACTGTAGTTATCATTGTGAAACTGTTATTAGATCACTTTTAAGACAAGGAAGGATGGATGACAATTATAATCCGCAAGATGTCAACCGCCACATGGTTGTAGGGTGTACTAAAAACACTTTAATTCTATTTTCTTCTGGTTGTCACTAATTTTTTTGCTTTTCTTTTCCGCTTTATTTTATATAAATTAGGTTTTCTAATGATAAATATGCTTACTATTTCTATTTGTTACTTTGTGTCCTTTCAATAAAATCCTTATACATGATAAGTTGTTTTGAACTTCTGTGTTACTTTGGGCCAAAAATAAGAGCAATTCCCTGCAATTAAAATGGTGCAATTAAAATGGTAAAGTTGATTTAACTGGTATCAAATAAATACGGAAAACACCACATGATTGTACGATAAAATGCTCCAATGTTGTTGTATGGTAGTTTTTGTAACTCACACTGACTGCGTTTACTAGTTAAAGCTTTTGGTTTTACACACTTTTTGTAATGAATATGTACTGTGTGTTGTATTGACTTACATCGTAGAGTATATATACAAAAGAATATCCTAACTAGCTAAGGAGAAGGAACTAAGTAGATAATTACAAGCATATTATATGTCATTATCGCTAGCTATGTATCATTAATATCTCTATCCTCCCCCCCCCCCCCCCCCCCCCCCCCCCCATGTACTGTGTCGCGAATTTGATGATAATCTCGTTCCATATGCTTCGTTCTTTCATGAAAAACAGGATTCGACAAAATAGATAGCAGATTTGTTGTTGCAAAATTGATGCATAGGCTCTTTGTGTTTAATTCCAAATGTTTCCAGAACTTGTTTGACCAACTTAAGCTCTCGTAACGCATAGGCCATTTATCTATATTCTTCTTCAGCGGAGGAGGCTGAGATGACGTCCTGCTTCTTAGTCTTCCACATTTCATGTGAGTTACCAAGAAGCACTACATAGGCACTTAGAGATCGCCGAGAGAGAGGACATGATCCCCAGTCAGCGTCACAAAAGGTTGTGACACATAAGTTAGAATCAGCATGGAGTAGTATACCTTGCGAGGGAGAGCCTTTAAGATAGCACACAACGCGTAAAGCGACATCTTAGTGGTCATGCAACGACTTTTCCATGAACTGAGACAGGATGTGGACGGAGTAGCACAATTCAAGGCGAGTAAAAGTGAGATATCAATCTTCCAACGAGACGTCGGTAAGCTTTGACATCAAATACATGTGCACCATCTGCTATTGCAAGCTCGTGATTATATCAAGTGCATACTTGCGATGAGAAAGGAAAATTCCTTCGCTACTACGAGCTACTTCGATACCAAGAAAATATTTCAACTTTCCAAAGTCCTTCATGTGGAAGCATTGACTGAGATAATTTTTGAATTTATGTAAAGTAGTCGTCAAGATAAATGAGAATGTGCAACTCAATTTTTTCATATAGGAATGAGAAGTGAGAATAGTCAGACCGACTTTACAAAAAGCCTCAGTAGAGTAAAGTGTTGCTCAATTTAGAGAACCAGCACCTAGATGCTTGCTTAAGGCCGTAGATGGATTTCCTTAGTCAGCCAAGTTTAGTAGGATCGGAACCTTGGAAACCAGGTGGTAGTCTCATTTAAAATTCTTCCTCTATGTCACCATGTAGAAAAACATTATGAACATCCATTTGATGGACTTCCCACTTCCTAGCAGCAACAATTTGAAGAAGAATACAGACTGTAGAAGGCTTAGCAACATGAAAAAAGGTTTCTTTATATTTGAGCCCCTCTTTCAGTTTGTTACCACAAGCAACTAAGTGAGATTTATCTCTATAGATTTTGCCATTGAAATGGTATTTGGTCTTCTAAATCACATGTTGTTGCACTTTTTGCCTGGAGGGAGAGTAGTAACCTCCCATGTTTAGTTTTGTATATGAGTGGCATGTTCCTCAGACATGGAATTACGTTAAACCTCATCCCTACTGCGTCATTGTAGGATCTTGGTTTGACAGATGAAGTAACAGCTGCAACAAAAGCCTTATGGCTAGCCGAGAAGGTCACATAAGAAATATAATTCGATAGAGGGTATGGAGTGTTACCTGGAGTCGTAGTAAAAATAGCATGGGCTGACACAATATCAGAACAAGCTAGTTAAGTTCAATTCATGCATTTGAATAATTCATAGTTCTGATTTTTGGCAACCTATTCATGAAATACAATTCTGGTTATGCAAAATAAATGGGTGAAAAGTCTCTGATCAGTACAACTAGGCCATAATTTTTTTTTAACAGACAGTCATTAACCTTTAGAGAGTTAGGCACTTAGGCTCTTCGAAAAAATAAACTCTGCTTTCCAAAAACATTAACAACACTGTCAATTACAAATACTTGAGAAATTAAAAGCCCATTTCCTTTGTATACTAGGATATTTGCTTTGCTTTTGGTTTAATTAATTTCTACTTTGTTTGCTTTTAAAGCTCAAGGAACAATCAAAACTTGTATCTAGTGGTTTGACTAAATGTTCATTAATGTTTTTTTTATCAACATTAATTAATGTTCTTACACGAGGAAGTATGAGTTTCAAGCCTCCGAAAAAGTAAAATTTTGAAAATTAATTGAGAAAAAAATTATAAAAGATATGCAGCATGGTGCAAACAGTACGTCGGACGTAGAATCTTTTTGTAATATTTTTCATAGTTATCCAGCGGTAAACTTCATTTATGAAAGGAACAAAGCATAGAGAAAGGCTAGTTGAGTTAAATGATCATTATATTATATGTTCATGACTAAACCAGAAAATAAAATTATTTTGCAACACCAACATAGAAACTTTAATCACTAAAATGCAGACTTTTGAATAGCTTAAAATGTTAGGTTGAGTTGTTTCACTGCTTCTATAGCACGAACTGAACAGAAAGCATGTGATCCAATCTTGCTTTTGACATAACTGTTTTGAGCTACTGGAGCTATCCACCTTAGATTGTGTTGTAGAATATCTTATACTGCAGGTGTTATGAAACCTAAACTAATATAAGTGAGAAAAGTTAACATATGCAATTATATTTTTGTTCTTAGAGAGTATTTTACGTTAACGAATGAGACTGAGATCATTTGATAATTAATGCGTTTAGCTTTTCTGCTTGTAAAGGTCGAGGAGAAGAAAATATACAGCAGAGTTTCACAACATTCCAATATATTTTCTGCTTCTCCTTTTGTTTTGAATTTTTTCGGTAAATAAGAAACCAATTCGTCAAAAAGTAACTCATGGGCATGGAAAAAATTTGATCCGCGAACCAAAGCTCAACATCTCTTCTGAATGCGCAAAGAAAAAATTAGGTGCATCACTTGTCTCTTTAAATGGGTTTCTCTTTCTCGTAAGCTGTTGTGGTCGTTTTTTTCTTTCTTTCTGAACACCAACGGTTGTGGTCGGCTATCACTACATATATATTAGTTTTGGCCTTTTTTCTTATTAGTTTATAGAACCAAAACTTAATTTGTATTGGCATTTGCAACAATAGGAAAAATGTAGATACACCAAAACTTTTTAAAATTTAGGAAATCACAATGGTTATCCAACCATAGCCTTTTTTTGAAACACATCCAACCAGAGCCTTGAATAGAATGGTGAGCAAAAAATATTTGAACATAATTGTGAATTAGGAAAAGTTTCAAGAGAATTTAAATCCTATTACAATTTACAATACTATTAACTACTCCATCCGTTCTACAAATATATATTTTTAGTATTTTCACACATATTAAGAAAAACACATTAAACTACCATAATAAATATATTGTTTTCTGTAATTTTCAATCTTCAATAACTTTTAACAATTCAATAAAGTCAATTAATTTTTTTTAAGTTTACAATTTTTCACAGAAAACACAAAAATATATCTTTCTGAAACAAACTTTTTTTCTAAAAAATCTATTATTAAGGAATGGATGCAGTATTTAATAATTCTCTGGTCACGTTATACAGTTTTTTATATGTAAATCACAACTAAAAGGTTTTAAGCTTTGGTGTTATTCATTTAAGATTTTAAATACTTTATTAAAATTCATTCTTATTGAAAACTAAATAGTTTTCTAAAAATTGCATGTAGATATATTTGAAATGAATTATAATGGGAGGGGGCGTGTAGACAATTTCTTTTTTTTTTCTCTCAAGGGTGATTTTGAAAACCCATTTCTGCATTTCTTCAATCTCGTCGATCTCTTTAGGGCCACTGGCATTTGTGTCGGTGGCTCTCCCCCCTTCATTAATTTGTTTTTCAATCATATAATTTCACGAAAATATAGTTGTGAGAGCAATCCAAAACAAAAGCATGAATATGTCTTCTTATAAGATTTGTTCCTTCCTTCACAAGAGTGCAATTAAATATTACTTTTGATATCTTTCAGCATTTATTGCTGAGTCCTTGTCAAATCAGACATATATTGTTCGTTTTGTTGTAGTTTCCGGTGGTTATCATAAGTGGGTGATGACTATCCGATGTTTAAAACAAATCTTATCGTATTTGTTACGGAAACAACGGCACCAGAGAAACCGTCGTGGATTCATGCAGAATATGATCTAGAGATAGAAGCAAGACGGAGAAGAAGAAAACACACGGTACAAGATGTAGTCTCCTTATTGTATGGCGATATTCATACAATCGTTGAAAATTGATTGTTCCAATTTTTATTTCTTACGGTTAAATCAATACATTGGATTCTAAACCGAAAAAATATATATATATATATATATCTAAATTGGAATGGGAACAATGTAATACAATAAAGAGAATCAATGTTTATAATGCGACAAAGATTTGATGATCGCAAGAAAACTAATAGATTTTTTACTCTATTAATCAAGACCTCTCAAAAAGATTCATCATAAGTTATTCTATGTGTTCTATCGTTTTATGTATCATTTTATTTGTTGTATTTTGTATTTGTGTAAAAAAAATGAAATGAATTATAATGAAGTAACATTAGGATTGTGTTCAAAAAAAAAGAAAAAGAAGTAACATTAGGACATTATATATGTTAAAAAGAAGTTTAAGTTATATTGCAGAGATTTTAAAATCTAAACTATTGAGCAAATACAACAAACACACTAAATCTTATATACAATTACAAAATCATTTTTACTGTTCGTTTAAAATATAAAAAATCACCATAATTTTAGCTTTCATCGTGATGTTTAGTCGAACGACAGCTCAAGAGAAAAGTACCAGGAATTATTGTTTTTCATGTTCGTCAAAATGTTACCTTTCACAAATAGTAAGATTTGCGTCAGTATTTTTCCCATTATGACAAATTCGAAACAACTTCTTTTGGTTTCCTTTAGAAATTGTCTTGACTTTGGTGTGTCAAACAGTTATGTTATTAACAATTTATAGCTAAACAAATATTGTTTATATTGACTGTATGTATATTCTTTTTTTTTACTGTATGTATATTTGATATGTGGTGTTTTTAATACCAATACATGTGCACTTTGAGCTCATTTTCAGTCATAATTCGTGTTTAATTTACATCATTCCAGGTTGGGAACAGGTGAAAGAGTAAAGGAGAGAGTTTCAGGAAGTCAGATGCTGTTTTGAAGGATTCAACATGGAACAGTCATTTAGAACAACCCAAGGGTTGCTCCAGAAGAGATCAAGCATTAGACTGTTCCCGATCGTTAAGGAAACTTCCTATTCTGGAGTTTGCCCTAGTTTTCGACTTTCTCTTTCTCTTATTCCCCTATCACCAGCGCCCCCCTATAAAAAGGGGAGGCTATCGTTTTCTTAAGAATACACACTAGTTTTTACAAAGAAACCTAGATTGCTTTTTGGATTCTACGCAACTTGTAAGGGAGAAGGCTCCATCTCTCATTCTCACGAGAAGATTACCCTGAACCCTTTGTCTTCTTACTTATTTTATATGCAATATTATTCAGAAATCTTGTCTGTGTCATCCTGCTTTATGATTGAGTAGTAGGCTAAGCTTGCTTAGGGTTGTAGGGTGTTAGCCGCATGAACTGAACACAAATAAGTGATCTCAACTATCTTCATTCATATTGATCTTACTGCCTGCATTGAACTGATCACTTAATGTTGGATCTATGATTTAATCCTCTAGCTAACCGTTAGGAGATGAGTCGACCTATATTGAATGAGCTTAGTATCCCTAATCAGCGAGAGTAGATATTAGGGTATTAAGTGAACTAATCAGATCTCGCATCTAAAGCTTGCTTTCGCGTCTTGTTCCAAGCGAGAGTTTAGGATTCAAGACCGACACGCATAGGGAACAAGATCACGATAGTGAGTTGTTCCAGCTGAGTGATCTGAGTTCTAGACCGCATTTCATCGCACTTGAATAGTTGTTCAGTTCTGCAATTAACATCCGATCATTAACCCTAAGCTAGCTTCATTTAAATTGAATTCAAATTACCTAGGCATTCTTGTTACTTTTGTCGCAATTAATTCTCAAAACCAACTTGTTTCTCAGCTTGATTTTAAACTCATAAGAGTAAAGAGTAAACTGGTCCTCTGGATTGAATCTCAAATACTATAATTACCACTGTTAACTTGACAGTAGCAAGGATTCATTTTTAGTGTATCAAGTTTTGGCGCCGTTGCGACGGGGACTAAGCTTTTACCTTTATTTTTCGGTTTAATATTTAGTCTGAGATATCTAACTTGCTTTACTTCTTTGTTGGAACAGATGATCCAAGTGCATGACCAGTAGACATACTCGGAGCAACGCACAAGGACCACTACATCAGCTGACTAACGAAGAACTCGCAAGATCAGAAAGACAGAACCGTCAACAGCCAAGAACAACCGACACCAACATGGGTGATCATGGCAATATGGATGACCTCACTGCTGCATTGGCACTCATTCAACAACAAATGCAGAATCAGCAACAGCAGATGCAGCAGATGCAGCAAACCATCCAGAATCAGCAACAAGCTGCACAAGAGCAAGCAGCCGAGAACGCTGCGCGAGAGGAGCGTGGTGCTCTTATTGGGGAGCGAAACCTTCCGAGGAATTTTGCTACTAACCGCTCTCCCATCAACCCTCCACCCTGTACTCGACAGGATTATGAGATCAAACCTGCTCTGATTGGTCTGGTACAGAAGAGCACATTCAGTGGCCTCACTTCAGACATACCAATGGACCACATAGAGGCCTTTGAGAGGATCTGCAATTTCTCTCGCTCAAATGGAGTGCCACCGGATTACGTCAAGTGCACGCTGTTCCCATTTTCTCTTGAAGGGAAAGCCGCACGTTGGCTGCAATCTCTCCCAACCGGTTCTCTAACCTCATGGGACCAGGTTCGATCAGCATTCCTGAGCCACTTCTACACAAAATCCAAAACCGCGGCTCTAAGGCATAGAATCTCCAACTTCAAGCAGAAATCTGATGAACCCTTTTATGAAGCTTGGGAGAGGTATAAAGAGTACCAGAGGGAATGTCCACACCACGGGTTTGATGACGATTACATATTGGAGGTGTTCTACGATGGAGTGAGCTATGAGTACCGGAACACCCTTGATTCCTCTAGTAACGGAGATTTCATGACTCAGACCACTCCTGGTGCATTCGCGCTGATCGAGAACATGGCTTCTAGTTCACTCAACAAGAACAAAGAGCATGATCGCTCTAAAAGTGTGAACAGCATAGACGATATAGCGGCGAAGATGGACCAACTGCTGAAGGGAAACCAGAGCCAGGTTTTCATAATGGAAGAAGCAACTCCTGAGAAAAATGCGGGGGATAAGGCGTTTGAAGCTGAGCAGGCAGGAGACGATCAGCAGGAAGTGAGTTACGTAAATGGACAAGGGTGGCAGCTGAAGAATTATCACCCAAACCCTAACGTAAGGAACAATCCACAACTCTTCTGGCCTAAGCAGGACAAACAAGTTGATCCGGCGCAGAACAACCAGGGCCAGTATTCGGGATATCAGAAGAACTATCAGCCCCGAACATATGTTCTAAGCCAACCGCAGAGCAATCAGCCTCAAATACAGAACCACCAGAACACTCAAGTCGCTACCTCCACCCCTGTCGCTGTTCCGCAAGATGAAACTAAAACCATGCTGCAGCAACTCCTCCAAGGACAACAGCTCCAAGGGAAAGCGCTGAACCAGGTCACCACTGAGATCAATACTAGGATGAACCATATGTTCGGAGACCTGAGCACCAAATATGATAATGTCGCAAGCCATATGAGACAGATGGACATTCAGATAGCTCAGACTGCCGAGAGTGTCAAGAGACAGCAAGGTACTCTACCTGGTAAAACAGACAAAAACCCCAAGGAGTGCAATGCGGTTCAGCTAAGAAGCGGGAAGCAACTTTCCGAGCCAGAAAGGAGAAGGTTCACCGCGGCTGAGAAAGGCAAGCAGAAAGAGTCAGAGCAACCTCCAGCCGACCAAGCAGATGAGGGGAATACAGAGCCGGTAGTTGAAACAGTCTCGCCAGGCTCAGAACAACCGGCTGAAGCAGTGCGCCCGATTCCAGAGGCTGTTCCTCCTCGCGAATACATTCCAAAAGTCCCTTACCCTGTTCCAGCGAAGGTCACTCGTAAGGACAAGGAGGAAATAAAATGCAGGAAGATGCTGGAAGATCTAACCGTCCGACTTCCCTTGATGGATGCGATTCAGATGATGCCCTCCATGCGTAGCTTTATGAAGGGGTTGATCTCAGGGAAACTATCAGAGGAGAGCGAGTTCATGACAGTTTCCAAGGAGTGCAGCGCAGTGCTTCAGAACAGGCAGATAAAAAAACGAGGAGATCCCGGCAAATTTGTCCTCTCTATCCAGATTGGGAAGACAGTTTTCGCCTGCTCCTTGGTGGATCTTGGGTCCAGCGTGAATCTCATGCCGTACTCTGTAGCTCTACGACTCGGATACACGCATTTCAAACCAACTAAGATGTCCTTGGTTTTCGCAGACAGATCAGTCAAATCCCCTGTTGGTATTCTAGAGGATCTCCAAGTGAAAGTAGGGAACACCACTGTTCCAGCAGACTTCGTTGTTCTGGAATTGGAAGAAGAGTCTAAGGACCCCCTCATCTTGGGAAGACCATTCTTATGTACTGTCGGAGCTATCATTGATGTGCGACAGGGGAAGATTGATCTGAATCTTGGGGACATAGTTATGCAATTTGAAATGGATGAGTTGCTAAAGAAGCCGATGTTGGATGGCCAAACCTTTGAGGTCAATGAAGGAATTGATCCGCTCCAACCACAAGAAGGAATGATAGAGGAGATTCTTACCGAAGACCCACTGGAACTTGCACTGGTGCGTGCTGAAGCCGAGCAGAGTATGGTGAACATTGATGCTGATGGATATGCCAAGATGCTTGACTCCGCAAGGAGTATGGGGAGAATGGTAGCGAGTCTAAGTCTGGGGGAGGATATCAGCAGGTGCGAGACCACTCCATCTGGAGCGACCACTAAACCGGACCAACCAGAGGATCCCTGGAGCGAGCTCAAGGCTCCCAAAGTTGAGCTAAAACCCCTTCCCAAAGGGCTCAGGTACGCTTTCTTAGGTCCGAATTCCACATATCCTGTCATTGTGAATGCTGAGCTGAATAATGTGGAAACTGCATTGCTTTTATGCGAGCTTAGAAAATATCGTAAGGCATTAGGATATTCGCTAGCTGACATCCCTGGTATTTCGCCTGATTTATGCATGCATAGAATCCACTTGGAAGATGAATCAATGACTTCTGTCGAACATCAGAGGAGGTTAAACCCGAATCTAAAAGATGTCGTTAAGAAAGAGATAATGAAACTTCTTGAAGCAGGTGTGATCTATGCGATTTCAGATAGTAAATGGGTCAGTCCTGTTCATGTCGTACCTAAGAAAGGTGGGATCACTGTTATCACAAATGAAAAAGATGAATTGATCCCTACTAGGACAGTGACAGGACATCGCATGTGCATAGATTTCAGGAAATTAAATGCAGCAACTAGAAAGGATCACTTCCCACTCCCTTTTATTGATCAAATGCTTGAGAGATTGGCTAACCACCCATATTACTGCTTTTTAGATGGTTATTCAGGTTTCTTTCAGATTCCCATCCATCCAGACGATCAGGAGAAGACGACGTTCACATGTCCCTACGGAACGTACGCTTACAGGAGAATGCCATTCGGCTTGTGCAATGCGCCAGCAACGTTCCAGCGCTGCATGATGTCGATCTTTACTGACCTGATTGAAGACATTATGGAAGTTTTCATGGACGATTTCAGCGTCTATGGAAGCTCCTTTAATGTCTGTTTGTCAAACTTGTGCAGGGTTCTTAAAAGGTGTGAGGAGAAACACCTCGTACTCAACTGGGAGAAATGCCACTTCATGGTCACAGACGGGATTGTTCTAGGGCACAAGATCTCCGAGAAAGGAATTGAGGTGGATAAAGCAAAGATCGAAGTGATGATGAGTTTGCAACCACCAGCAAACGTGAAGGCCATCAGGAGTTTCTTGGGTCACGCTGGGTTTTACCGACGGTTTATCCAGGATTTCTCGAGGATAGCAAGACCACTCACCAGACTGCTCTGTAAGGAGATCAAATTTGATTTCGACAGTGAGTGTCTAGCTGCTTTCCACACCATCAAGGGAGCTCTAGTCAGCGCACCCGTTGTGCAGCCACCAGACTGGGACCTACCCTTTGAAATCATGACTGATGCAAGCGATTTCGCAGTTGGAGCAGTACTTGGGCAGCGTAAGGACAAGAAACTTCATGTGATCTATTACGCTAGCAAAACTATGGATGAAGCTCAGTGCAGATACGCTACAACTGAGAAAGAGCTTCTGGCTATTGTTTTTGCTTTCGAAAAATTTAGGTCCTACCTAGTGGGATCTAAAGTGATTGTGCACACAGACCATGCTGCTCTTAAGTACCTGCTCACAAAGAAAGATGCGAAACCGAGGTTGTTAAGGTGGATTCTTCTTCTCCAAGAATTTGATCTAGAGATAAAAGACAAGAGAGGTGTCGAGAATGGGGTCGCTGACCATCTATCCAGAATGAAGATTGAGGACGACACAACTTTTGATGAGGAACACCCAGTTGAACACGTCAACGCGATTGGTCTGTGTTACGCGGAACAATCTATAAGAACCGCATCAGACTGCTCCAGCATCGCGGAACAACCTCCGAGGAAGGCGCCCGATTGTTCTCATATCTCGAGACATCCTGTCGCCTTGATCCAAAAGCAATATCCTCACCTCCCATGGTTTGCTGAGATTGCTAACTATCTAGCTGCTGAAAAGCCACCACTTAAGTTCACAGGAAACGATAAGAGGAAATTCCTGAGAGAAGCTAGGCGTTATGTTTGGGATGAACCGTTCTTGTACAGACAAGGCAAGGATGGTTTGTTCAGAAGGTGTGTTCCAGAGGCAGATATCCCAGGAATTCTGCACCACTGCCATGGTTCATCTTACGCAGGTCATTTCGCTGCATTCAAAACGGTTTCTAAAGTCCTCTAAGCAGGATTCTGGTGGCCGACTATGTTCAGGGATGCTCAAGCCTACGTAGCCAGATGCGATGCATGCCAGCGACTTGGGAACATCAGCAAAAGGAATGAGATGCCTCAGAATTACATTCTAGAGGTTGAGGTATTCGACTGTTGGGGAGTCGATTTCATGGGACCATTCCCTGCGTCCTTCAAGAACGAGTACATCCTTGTCGCCGTTGACTACGTGTCTAAGTGGGTAGAAGCAGTAGCAAGCCCTACGAACGATGCAAAAGTGGCGACTAAGATGTTCAGCTCAATCATATTCCCAAGGTTCGGAGTGCCTAGGGTCGTAATCAGCGATGGTGGAACACACTTCATCAACAAGGCATTTCAGGGCCTTTTAAAGAAGAATGGAGTGAACCACAAAGTGGCAACCGCTTACCATCCACAGACGAGCGGACAAGTTGAGGTGTCCAACAGGGAGATCAAAAGCATCCTGCAGAAAACTGTCAACACTTCACGAAAGGACTGGTCGCTTAAGCTGGACGATGCGCTATGGGCCTACAGAACAGCCTACAAGACGCCGCTAGGAACGACTCCCTACCACCTTGTGTATGGTAAAGCATGTCACCTCCCCGTCGAGCTTGAATACAAGGCCGCATGGGCAGTCAAGCTACTGAATTTTGACATCAAGCCAGCGACCGAGAGATGCATGATCCAGATTCATGAACTGGAGGAGATAAGGCACCTCGCCTATGAAAGCTCCAAAATCTACAAAGAGAAAACCAAGGCCTACCATGACAAGAGGATCATTGCCAGACAATTCGAACCCAACGATAAGGTCTTGCTTTTCAATTCAAGGCTGAGACTGTTCCCAGGGAAGTTGAAGTCTAGATGGTCCGGGCCTTTCACTGTTAAGGAAGTTCGACCCTACGGAGCAGTTGTGCTATTAGACAGAAAAGGGGACGAGTTTGTAGTGAATGGACAGCGCGTCAAGCACTACCTTGCTGACTCCACTATCGCAGAGGGAGAAGAGATTCCCCTAAGCGAGCCCCCATCAGCCTGATCGATTGATCCAAGTCGAGCTAATGACTTTAAACAAGCGCTTGGTGGGAGGCAACCCACTGGTCAGTACATACATTGTCTACATAGTCTGTTCTTTTCCTTTTCTAATTTATTTTGCAGGTAAAAATCGGACTCTTCACTCAGAATAACCAACGGACTGTTCTTCTGCTAGAACAACCCATCGACTGTTCCAGGTAAGTGTTCCGACCAAAAAAATAAAAAAATAAAAAAAAATATAAAGAGGATAATTTCGGGACAGTTAGGGTTTTGCCTATTTAAGGCTTCACCCTTCACTTTCCCTTTCAGTCCGCCGTACACTGATCCCCCACTTGCGATTTTCTCTAAACAAACCACCAAATCTTTGATTCTCAACCGTTTTAAGTGGTTTTGCTTCTCATTCGTTTGGAATCTCGAGTTCTCTCTGTTTTTGCAGATCACTTCACCAGTTTCCACAGGTAAGAGACCCGACAATTCCAACCAAATCGCAACAAACTCGGTTTGCAAGTTCATTTCTAACTGCTTTCATAGATCGATTCTTGTTTAAACACTTGATTTCGATCCCCCCTCGTGCTGTTAGGGTTGATTTAGAATATGAACACTCTCCTATTTTCACGATTGCGATTTGAGTTTGATTTGGTTGAAATTTGTTGAAGTGAACAGCGGTTTGCAAATCGCACAAGGAGAGATGGGAATACCTCGATTCCATTTCTTCTGTGTGACATAATAGAACTAATGCTTGATCTTGTTTGCCTTGTAGATGGCAAGAACTAAGCAATCCGCCAAGCGAACGAGAGCCATGTGCAGCACGCCACCCCCGCCAGTGCAGCAACAAACGTCCGCCTCCTACCCATGGCCCCGTGAGCAAGAGGGTGAACTGATTGATCTCGACAGCCCATTGCTCCTGGACTTCAATTGCGAGGGGTGGGATAAAGGGACAGCAGCACGTTACAACGCCCTCCTCCGAGTTGACATGTTACCCACTCGTTTCTGCCACGCGGAAACTTTGGCTGACCTTGGGATCGACGAGGATGTGTTCGAGACGCTGCACGCCATAGGGATTGCTCCTCTGTGCTACACAACGCACGAGCTCTACCCAGACCTTGTTCGCCAGATGCTCGCCACAGCCACGATCACCTACGAGGATTCCGACGCACCCTCCTACGCCAACTGCTCGCTCTCTTTCATGGCAGATGGAGAGTACTGCTCCTTGTCCCTCGACAAGCTCAATGAAATCTATGAGATGGCCACTGAACCGAAGGGGGTAGCGGTGGCGAAAAAGTTCTCTCCCTCTAACGCCTTTTGGGACTGCATTGCAAATGGGAACTTCACAGCCGGAAAGGTCTACCAGTCGCAGATTCGGAACCCCGCGCTTCGTGTCATCGCGAAGATCATCTCAAACCTCCTGTTCGCTAAGGATCTGACCTCGAAGGTCACCAACGGGGAGCTGCAAACCCTGTACACTGGTATTGAGGATGAAATTCGCGCCTCTGGATCCGGAATTCCCATTCAAAAGGTTAAGACAAATCCCGGTTTCAACTTCATGACCATGATATGCGAGCGGCGACAGTGCCTTATGCACGGCTCGAAGAAGAAAGACAGGAGCGGCAGCCTGCTCACACCGCTTTTCAAGCATTTCGGCATTGATCTCACCAAATACAGCGTCAACAAGGAGGTCCAGTACCTCGACATCAGGTACCTAATGGCGTGCCACATCATGCGAGATGAAGACACCTACAGCTTTTTCGATAAAGCCGGTACTCAACTATTCACCAAACTGCCTCACCCCGAGATCACCAGGTTCAGTGTGTTTGAGAACATACGGTTTCTTCCTCCCCCCGAGCTCCTTTGCACTGATCCACGTGCTGCGGTCCCTGATGAAAACATGGATGATGTTGAGGACATCACCCCTGAAGCCGACCCATCGTACGACCTCGGAGAGCTCGCCGATGTAACCGATGATCACGCTTACAGACGCTGGATGGTGGACTCGCAGCGAAAGAACAACAGCCTCATGCGGAGGATACTCCACCTCATCACTGGGGGATGCATTGGAGGGAGCGACCAGCGCCAGTCCACGACAGATCGCCCACCAAGATCTCACTGTCCCGGCAAGGAACCCATGGGAACTGGTCCTTCTTCAGAAGAGGTTCATCGCTCGCGCAACAGGCGATCCCTTGACCCAGCCGAGAGCGGCGAGTCCGACTGAGTCCGCAAGGACTATCCTCTATCCATTGTTCTATCCATCTGAACTTGTTATTTTTTATTTTTAATGTTTTATGCTGTGTTGCTTTTTGGCTGACCTCAACTTCATTTCCACCAGGGATGGTGTCGATTAAGTCTGGGGGAAGCACTGTGTGCTGAAACTCTATTTCTTTGTTTCTTTGTTTTTGAGTCAGTCCTTGCGTCATTTGGATGTTTTATCGAGTCAGTTTAGGATCGAGTCAGTTAAAACTCTTGTGGGAATGAGGACCTTGTGATATATTCTTTTAACCACCTCGTGCTCTAACATTCTTATCCAGTGACCTTAGCAGTGATGAAAGAGCCCATACTTGGACCTGGAACACCCTTCGACCCATCTCATTTGACTCTCCAGAAGCTCTCATCCGATCAGGTTACACTGGGTAGACTCAACTCCTCCTAACTTGAACCTAATCTTGATTGAAATTCTTCTTGTTATGGGCACTAGATCAGGGAAACGAGACCAACGCTCAGGACTTCTTATTCTTTTTACCAATCTTGCTGATCCTGAGCGGCTAGCTCATTTTTAGCTAGTTCCAACCTTCTACCTAAGCCTTTATTTTCACCCTCATGCACTATGTTTTTCAAAGTCATATGTGCAGATATGTGCAAAAAGGCCGGAGAGGATAGGATTGACACAACCCCTTACTCGTTAACGCCTGACACTCAGAGCAGTCGACAAGATCAATCCTAAAAGAAAGGAACAGTCAAAAGCGCATGAGAACAGTCGACAAGATCAATCCTTAAAGAGAGGAACAGTCGAAAGCGCATGGAACAATGGCACCCCGTGAGAAACAGAGGATAGACCCCCAGCGGCTGCAAATCATTCGTCCCGATACCTCTCTCCATCTCTATTCAAAAAAAAAAAAAAAAAAATGCTTTAATTTATTTATGATGGAGAGGGAAGATTCGAGATGCATGCTGCTGGAAAAGGGTGAGCAAGAAGTGGGTGCAGATTTTGGAGGAATGAAAAGAAGTCAAGAGCTGGAGAACAGTGGCACGATTGATCCACATTGTAGAACAACCTAATCCGTGAGGCAGAGATGAGTAAGGGTTGTGGGCTTCAACAGATCCGTCCTCTCTTGCTATTTTGCGCGATATCCTGCATGCACTCAAACACGGTAACCACCAAACACTCTCAGCTCCACCGTAAAACAGCCTATTCCTTATCAACCCGTCTACCCTGAATAGTGCTTGTAATGAGAAGCTCACGCTGTTCTTAAATGATCCTTAAGGGAGTTTTGTCTCGATAGTGCAACCTTTTCAGGTATGAGATATAGAGTACGGAGCTGATCTTCGAACAGCAATCGTGGGGTGTTCTGGTAAGGGTGTGCGATCTGATTCTACAGCTTGTATGGTTCAGAGATGTGTGGTAAGGGCATGGTTATTTAGACAAAGCGAGTTCCCGCTCCTTCAAACCTTTCTCCCTGCTCTTGAGGCTTGGTCTTGTTCGAGGACAAACAAGGATCTAAGTCTGGGGGAATTGATATGTGGTGTTTTTAATACCAATACATGTGCACTTTGAGCTCATTTTCAGTCCTAATTCGTGTTTAATTTACATCATTCCAGGTTGGGAACAGGTGAAAGAGTAAAGGAGAGAGTTTCAGGAAGTCAGATGCTGTTTTGAAGGATTCAACATGGAACAGTCATTTAGAACAACCCAAGGGTTGCTCCAGAAGAGATCAAGCATTAGACTGTTCCCGATCGTTAAGGAAACTTCCTATTCTGGAGTTTGCCCTAGTTTTCGACTTTCTCTTTCTCTTATTCCCCTATCACCAGCGCCCCCCTATAAAAAGGGGAGGCTATCGTTTTCTTAAGAATACACACTAGTTTTTACAAAGAAACCTAGATTGCTTTTTGGATTCTACGCAACTTGTAAGGGAGAAGGCTCCATCTCTCATTCTCACGAGAAGATTACCCTGAACCCTTTGTCTTCTTACTTATTTTATATGCAATATTATTCAGAAATCTTGTCTGTGTCATCCTGCTTTATGATTGAGTAGTAGGCTAAGCTTGCTTAGGGTTGTAGGGTGTTAGCCGCATGAACTGAACACAAATAAGTGATCTCAACTATCTTCATTCATATTGATCTTACTGCCTGCATTGAACTGATCACTTAATGTTGGATCTATGATTTAATCCTCTAGCTAACCGTTAGGAGATGAGTCGACCTATATTGAATGAGCTTAGTATCCCTAATCAGCGAGAGTAGATATTAGGGTATTAAGTGAACTAATCAGATCTCGCATCTAAAGCTTGCTTTCGCGTCTTGTTCCAAGCGAGAGTTTAGGATTCAAGACCGACACGCATAGGGAACAAGATCACGATAGTGAGTTGTTCCAGCTGAGTGATCTGAGTTCTAGACCGCATTTCATCGCACTTGAATAGTTGTTCAGTTCTGCAATTAACATCCGATCATTGACCCTAAGCTAGCTTCATTTAAATTGAATTCAAATTACCTAGGCATTCTTGTTACTTTTGTCGCAATTAATTCTCAAAACCAACTTGTTTCTCAGCTTGATTTTAAACTCATAAGAGTAAAGAGTAAACTGGTCCTCTGGATTGAATCTCAAATACTATAATTACCACTGTTAACTTGACAGTAGCAAGGATTCATTTTTAGTGTATCAATATTCAGAACCGGCCTTTAACGAAAGCGAGAAAAGGATGTGCTTCCAGCCGCCAGAAGATTATGTATTTTACCGGCCACACTTTGACAAACATGTCTCAGTAGCATTAGTGGTACCGTGGTCGTTACACTGATAGTAGGTCGACGGTTCGATACCAGTAATTTTTAAAATAATTAAAATCAGTTAATATGTATAGGCCACATTTTTATATACTGCTTCTAACCCTATAATTGTCAAGACCGGTTCTGTATATATTCAGTGGTGGATGTACAACCGACAAGGGTGGGGCATCTACCCCCTACGCATTTTATATATAAAAAAAACAATTTTTGTTTACTATTTATAATGAAATTTGGAGAAATTGGTCACCCTTATACAATTTCTTTAATGATTTGCGTCAGTAATTTTCCCATTATGACAAATTCGAAACAACTTCTTTTGGTTTCCTTTAGAAATTGTCTTGACTTTGGTGTGTCAAACAGTTATGTTATTAACAATTTATAGCTAAACAAATATTGTTTATATTGACTGTATGTATATTCTTTTTTTTTTACTGTATGTATATTCAGAGCCGGCCTTTAACGAAAGCGAGAGAAGGATGTGCTTCCAGCCGCCAGAAGATTATGTATTTTACCGGCCACACTTTGACAAACATGTCTCAGTAGCATTAGTGGTACCGTGGTCGTTACACTGATAGTAGGTCGACGGTTCGATACCAGTAATTTTTAAAATAATTAAAATCAGTTAATATGTATAGGCCACATTTTTATATACTGCTTCTAACCCTATAATTGTCAAGACCGGCTCTGTATATATTCAGTGGTGGATGTACAACCGACAAGGGTGGGGCATCTACCCCCTACGCATTTTATATATAAAAAAAACAATTTTTGTTTACTATTTATAATGAATTTTGGAGAAATTGATCACCCTTATACAATTTCTTTAATGATTTGCGTCAGTAATTTTCCCATTATGACAAATTCGAAACAACTTCTTTTGGTTTCCTTTAGAAATTGTCTTGACTTTGGTGTGTCAAACAGTTATGTTATTAACAATTTATAGCTAAACAAATATTGTTTATATTGACTGTATGTATATTCTTTTTTTTTACTGTATGTATATTCAGAGCCGGCCTTTAACGAAAGCGAGAGAAGGATGTGCTTCCAGCCGCCAGAAGATTATGTATTTTACCGGCCACACTTTGACAAACATGTCTCAGTAGCATTAGTGGTACCGTGGTCGTTACACTGATAGTAGGTCGACGGTTCGATACCAGTAATTTTTAAAATAATTAAAATCAGTTAATATGTATAGGCCACATTTTTATATACTGCTTCTAACCCTATAATTGTCAAGACCGGCTCTGTATATATTCAGTGGTGGATGTACAACCGACAAGGGTGGGGCATCTACCCCCTACGCATTTTATATATAAAAAAAACAATTTTTGTTTACTATTTATAATGAGTTTTGGAGAAATTGGTCACCCTTATACAATTTCTTTAATGATTTGCGTCAGTAATTTTCCCATTATGACAAATTCGAAACAACTTCTTTTGGTTTCCTTTAGAAATTGTCTTGACTTTGGTGTGTCAAACAGTTATGTTATTAACAATTTATAGCTAAACAAATATTGTTTATATTGACTGTATGTATATTCTTTTTTTTTTACTGTATGTATATTCAGAGCCGGCCTTTAACGAAAGCGAGAGAAGGATGTGCTTCCAGCCGCCAGAAGATTATGTATTTTACCGGCCACACTTTGACAAACATGTCTCAGTAGCATTAGTGGTACCGTGGTCGTTACACTGATAGTAGGTCGACGGTTCGATACCAGTAATTTTTAAAATAATTAAAATCAGTTAATATGTATAAGCCACATTTTTATATACTGCTTCTAACCCTATAATTGTCAAGACCGGCTCTGTATATATTCAGTGGTGGATGTACAACCGACAAGGGTGGGGCATCTACCCCCTACGCATTTTATATATAAAAAAAAACAATTTTTGTTTACTATTTATAATGAATTTTGGAGAAATTGGTCACCCTTATACAATTTCTTTAATGATTTGCGTCAGTAATTTTCCCATTATGACAAATTCGAAACAACTTCTTTTGGTTTCCTTTAGAAATTGTCTTGACTTTGGTGTGTCAAACAGTTATGTTATTAACAATTTATAGCTAAACAAATATTGTTTATATTGACTGTATGTATATTCTTTTTTTTTTACTGTATGTATATTCAGAGCCGGCCTTTAACGAAAGCGAGAGAAGGATGTGCTTCCAGCCGCCAGAAAATTATGTATTTTACCGGCCACACTTTGACAAACATGTCTCAGTAGAATTAGTGGTACCGTGGTCGTTACACTGATAGTAGGTCGACGGTTCGATACCAGTAATTTTTAAAATAATTAAAATCAGTTAATATGTATAGGCCACATTTTTATATACTGCTTCTAACCCTATAATTGTCAAGACCGGCTCTGTATATATTCAGTGGTGGATGTACAACCGACAAGGGTGGGGCATCTACCCCCTACGCATTTTATATATAAAAAAAACAATTTTTGTTTACTATTTATAATGAATTTTGGAGAAATTGGTCACCCTTATACAATCTCAAATGTGGAGTTAAAATGTCCTTTTTCTTTAATGTGTGAAAATTCCTCTCTCCCCTCCCCCCACCCCCCCCCCCCCCCCCCCCCCCCCCCCCCCCCCACCATACTTATTTTTTTAGATTTCCACTCTGTGTATTGTCCCTAGAAGAAATCAGTTGGTAAGTAGTGTATTTGAATAGAATTGTAGGGATGTGCTAGAGATTCATTCCTAGCGTGTATGAGTTATTTTATTTGTCCGTGACCCATCTCAGAATCGTCAGACCCAGACAAAGACGCAACTCTGCTTTTCCTGTCTGACTACACTTTTTGTTTATTTAAATTTTATGGAAAAGTTTTATAACTTTTTGCGTCAGTTTCCGGAAAATATATGGTTCTGAAGCTCTTTTTTAATAGTTTTCAAAAAAAAGAAAAACGGTTCTACAACTTTTTGAAATAAACCTTCCAAAATTGTTTTAGGGAAATTGTATCATCTATTCAAAACATAAACACAAATTCATTAACTAACTAACTAACTAACCTTCTCTAATCAAATTTTTCATTTTTGGTTATTTGAAACCTTTTGAAATATTTTGTTAGTTTTCCTTTTCTAATAGTTTTCCAGATGTTTTTACAATTAACGTGCTTATCATCAATGAACATTATGCCATGAAATGGAACATTTTATTCTAATATATTTAAAACCCATTTTGTTAATCTATAATATTAAAACACATGACCTTTTTGAGATTTCTTTGTTTGCCTTTCCTGTTTTTCATTGGTACAAAAAAATGGTTGGTAGTAGATGCAATTAGAGCTGGGCACAAATGCTTGATACACGGTTTGTACTCGCTACTTGACTCGGTTTGGTTTGAAAAAAATAAGTACTTGCTCAAATCAAGTTGAGTAACAAGTAAGCAGATTTTATTTCTTGCAAGTACAAGTCAAGTATCAAGTTCATTTTAATTTTTAGCTACTTGGTTTGTTACTTGGTTTATTACTTGGTTTATTATTTATTATCCTTTACTTATTCAGTTATTTGTTATATATTATTTGGTTTATTAAATATTTAGTATATATTTCATTAGTTAATTAAAATTTAAGTATTTTATGAGTGGCTACAATTACTTGTTACTTGCCTATGTTCACTACTTGGTTGGTTGGTACTTGATCTTTAAAGTCGAATACTTGTTTTGACCAAGATGTGTATCAAGTAGTCTATTTAAAATACTTGTGAATACATACAAATACAAAATCATAAAATAAAATTAATTATTTGGTTTATTATTCATTTTTTAGTTGAACAAATATACATTTTCCTAAATTATAGTAAAACAACTCGTTTATATTTCAATTTTTATAAGTGAATCAAACATAAATTACATATTTATATAAGAATTTTGGAATTTTTTTTTTTAATTTAATCTATTTACGAATGACTAAAAACCAGGAAAAACAATGACAAAATAAAAACAAAGACATATTATTTATATATAATAAATTTATTTACTTTTAAATTTCAACTAATTATCAAATAATTTACCAATAATTATCAAATAATTTATAAATAATTTACAAGTAACAAGTAATAAAACAAGGGAAGTAACTACCAAATCCATCAATTTTTCACAAGTACTTGAAACTATTAGTACTCATTTTTAACAAACCAAGTACAAGTCCAAAATTTTAATTTTCCTACGAACCAAGCCGAGTACTAAGTATACCGAAAATACCAAGTACTCCGCTTGTGTTCACCCCTAGATGCAATAGCTTAGGTTTAAGCAGTGATGAACATATTGATCTTACATTCTTTTTGGCTGTATGTAATTGCTAACCACGCTGGTGTGTATTTGACTGTGGTGATCTTTGGTGATTTGGAAAAAAAAAGAAGCCAGATGACAATATAATTTTGGTGATTCTAAACCATATTTTTTTTGAAAACGACGTCGTTTCATCTCATTTGAAAACGACGTCGTTTTACTTAATGCCAACAATAAATGACGTCAAATGTTTTTGTTAAATTTGTTGATGGCGTGCCAAATTGGCAAGTCAGCGAAAACATCAATACTATTAAAACAGAAGCAATTTTTATCTACTTACAAATAGTCTAGGTTGGACCATTATATTTCTTATTATTTCTATTTATATCTAATTTAATTGTTAAATATACATCATACCTAAAATTAAGGAACTAACTAACTAATCTATTATTTTTAAAACTAATGAATTTAATTTATATTAATTCGAAATTCAAATAACTAATCAGTTATATTTTAGTTATTAATGTAATAAATAATTATATATATATATATATATCTATTCATTCATATATATACAACTATATATTAATCCAAATGCAAAAAAAAAAAACAAATTGTTCAAAACCCTCACCAAATACATAAAAATATAATTCTTATAGTTATCAATACTATTAAAACAGAAGCAATTTTTATCTATTTACATATAGTCTAGGTTGGACCATTATATTTAATTATATTTCCTATTATTTCTATTCATATCTAATTTAATTGTTAAATATACATCATACCTAAAATTAAGGAACTAACTAACTAATCTATTATTTTTTAAACTAATGAATTTAATTTATATTAATTCGAAATTCAAATAACTAATCAATTATATTTTAGTTATTAATGTAATAAATAATTATATATATATATATATCTATTCATTCATATATATACAACTATATATTAATCCAAATGCAAAAAAAAAAACAACTTGTTCAAAACCCTCACCAAATACATAAAAATATAATTCTTATAGTTAGAGTATTAAAATATATATAAATATATATTATAAAATAAATATAATAGTAATTATATGATGAAACATGTTACTATTGATAGTTTAATGAATATATTTTTTTACGGGTTACTCAAACAGACATGTAATATATATATCAAATATATACCAATTGAACAAATATATTAACACAAATATATCATAAACATTACAATTAATATAAATTGAAGCTAGAGAGTAAGAGTCAATATTTTAATTTCTTAAAAAGATAATTATATATATAAATTATAAAAATTAAGAACTAAATATAATAAAAATATATATCAAAATTAAAATAATAAATATTTACATTTCTAATGCGAATAATGAAATTAAATTTTAAATTTTAAATAAGCCATAGACAAAACATCAAAAAGTATCTAATAATATGTGAATAACAAAAGTAAACTAACTAAATAAACAATTATATTTTTTTTTGCAAACTTAAATTATTAATTTGTAATAGACGTATACATATTATTGATGCTCAAATCTATTTTATTTTTAGTATGCATCCACTCAAATATTAATCCATTAGCAAGATGGAATTTTAGTTGGACTAAAATTGTATTAAAATTGGAATACCAATTTCATAATATATTCACTATTCATCTGAACATTCATGAATATATATTACAATACCCTAAATATAATAATAAATCAAACCGGATTACATATTGGGTCATCTATCAGTTCAACCGATAACCAGATCTCGGGTTTTAACAGTTGTTACGGGTTTTATAGAATTTTTAAATAACAGTTTTTTTTTTGAAAACTAAAATGGATTACATACGAACCACCGAATTTGGCAATTTAACTGCGGGTCGGATCGGATTTCAAAATATTGAATATAATTTTTCATTTGTAATATCTAAGTGTAGATACAATTAAAATACAAATTTATATCAAATAAATTTGAAATGTTTCGAAAATAATCCCGCGCTTTGAAAGCGCGGGTCAAAATCTAGTTTATTCTATTAAAACAGCAGTGTGACCCATTAATAAAAAGTTATATCCAACTATCTATTTCTTTTATCCAAGAGACCACTTATTATTATCTTTATATAATTGTATCTGATTAATTTAAAAACTGCCACGTTCAATTTTCTTTTTTAAACACCACCACGTTCTTTTGCATCTCCTATTAAAAAATTACCAAAAAAACAATTTAGTAAAATCGATTTTTTTGTCCATGGAAGGTGACCGTGTGGCGTACATGCTTGATCGGTGGTATTCTATCTCCTCTAAATCGCCTGAGTAACTGAGTTAGCCGGCCACCTAATTTGGTAAAAGTTGGGATCTCGATTTTCTGTAAAGATGGCAAGATTAACAAGTTTATACGATTAAAAAACCTATATATTTGAGAAGTTTCATAATGTTAACAAAAACCAGAATGTCGACTGTAAAAAATACGAGACAAAATTAGGTTTAACATAAAGAAGAAGATGTCACGTGGTCTCTCTCAGGTGCCTTTACTATCATAAAATGGGAATGAGCCCATTAGCCATCTAAACAGTGCATGATCCATTAACCCACATGGTTTTTCGTATTAAAATTTTAAAACTTTTAATATCAGAATGTATTTTGTTAATACTACTGAAATCAAATTTCAGGATATAATACTACTGAAATCAATAAATATATAATACTAATGAAATCAGTAAATATATTTGGCTCCAATTCTCAAAACAAACTCTAACCCTATATATTCATATGAATATAATTTATAAAATAAAATTTTAATTTATAAAATAACTTTTTTCTAAATTTAAATTATAACTAGATTTTGACCCGCCATTTCAAAGGGATAAATGTTATGTCCAACTATGTATTTTCTTTATTTTAGGGACTTTATTATTCTCTTTGATTTTATTTAAACATTAACATGTTTAATATAATTAAAACCTAAGAACACAAATATAAAAATAAAAATTTTCAAAATAAATTTTTAAACAAAAGATATACCCGCCCTTTTCTTGAAAGGGCGGGTAAGAATCTATGGCACAAATTAATATTTTAACAATATAATAAATTCAATATAATTATCAAAATACTTTACTAATCTTTTTTTTTAAATTACGCAAATATGATCATAGATAAAAACACAAATATGATTACAAAAAAATACATATATGATACAAGGAAAGACACAATTACATACTTATGAAACTTGATTTATTTAATATACTTACAAAAATTATCTATTCTATCAAATTCATATCATACAAAAATATGATTATACAAACACACAAACATATAAATTATATTAAGCAATAATTTAAAAACAAAAAATATAGCCGCCCTCTCGAGGGCGGGTCACTATCTAGTTGTTAATTAATTCTAAAGTCAATGAAAGTTTGGTGTTTTTTTGGTCAGCCTAAAAGTTCATGTTTCTTTTGGCAATTCGTGCAAAGTTGAGGTTTTTTTTTGCCGAATTCTCAAAAAATTATTGGTTAGTGTTTGTATTTGGAACAGAAACCGATGCAAGAGTTGGAAGTGAGAAATGGACTACGGAGGAAACTGGATTCGTCAGAAACGAGAAACAGAAACCTCGAGCCTGTAAACTTACTGTTATGCTCTTCGATTCTCACAAGTCACAACCACAATTTGCGCTTAAACAAAAAACTTATTCGATCATACACCTTCACCACTCTTTTAATTATATATATTTATATTACCAAACGATTAAAATTAGGAATCCTTAAAATTACACTTAATTATTTCATTTTTTTCATATCTTACTCTAGTCTACTTCTATCATCAGCTACTTAACCTTTCGTACGCATGCTCTCTCTCTCATCTCGACTTCTGCAAGTAAAAGAAAGAAAAAAAAGGGGTGTAAAACAATCTCTCTCGAGCCCCTTTCACCGCCAGTGACAGCAGAGAGAATCACACAGTAAAAGGATTTTTAACTCTCTCATCTCTCTTTTCAGTCACTTCGTCACTATCGTTTAGCTTTTGTCTCCTTTCACCTTTTTAACTCGACTGCGAATATTACCCGTTGAGTTGAGTCCCATTTTTTGACAAAACACTTTTTTTTAAAGCTCAGTTTCTTTTTTGTAATAAAATAAAAATAAATGAGAGTGTGTTTCTTCTTCTTCTTCCACTGTACAAATCGTCGCTTTGCTGATTTCCATCTGTCTCCTTTCTTTCCCCTTTCTCGTAACTTGTCGATATTTTGCTCTAATGTACACTCTTCTTCTCTGCTTTTCCTAAAGAGATTCTTCTTCTTCCTCCTCCTCCTCCTCACGAGCTCCAAAGTTTCAGAAAAAAAGCTGATAATCTTTTTATAATTAAAAGAAGTCTTTTATCTTAAGCTTTGAGCTCAGATTCTGTCAAGATATTCTTTCACCAGAGAATGATTGTTATTCTCCGGTGAAGTTATTGGAATGCGAGACATTTATCTGTGTGGTGTTTCCTTCTCTCTGAGCTTTTGTGTCGGTCGTTAGGGTTTGGTGGTAATGACGGGTGAGTTACAGGAGACGGTGGCGCCGTGTGGGGCCATAACTGAGAAACGGCCAAGTAGACTCAGCGGTTGCGTCGGCGTTTTCTTCCAGCTCTTCGATTGGAACCGACGCTTCTCTAAAAAGAAGCTCTTTTCTCGCAAATCTCTTCTTCCTGGTTAGTGTCTCAGTTTATTATCTACCCGGTTGTGTCTGAAAATGAAAAAAAGAGATTCTTGTTTCGTTTTTTTTTTCCTCAGGGAAACAAGCTTCTAAGAGGTTTGGTGGGAATGATAAACTGCTAAAATCTAAGCTTAACCTGGTGATTATTTCACCCTTTTTATAGTTAAAAGTTTAAATGTTTAGTTTGAGTTTGAGTTATATGTCTCTTTTGTTTTGAAGATTGATGATGAGAACAGAGGAAGTTTCCCGAACCGAGGTGAAGTTGTGGAGTTTAAAAAGCATGAGATGAGACCTCCTAGCTTGGTAGCACGTTTGATGGGACTTGAATCAATACCATCTAACCACAAGAAGAAGAAGAAGTCATCACATTTGATGAATCAGGACAAGGATAAATGCCTTTTGTCTGACGAGGAAGATAGTGGTTTGGATAAGTCTAGGCCAGAGAAGATGCAGAGAACAATAACAGGTGTGTGTGATAGGCGTGTTATGGTGAAGAAGTTTGGATCAGACGCCATGCAGATCAAGAACGTTTTGACCCGAGTAAGGAAACATCATCACCAGCATCAGAATCTGGCTTCTCCTGTTAAAAGCCCGAGGCTTCAGAGACGTAACTCTAGGTTGATCAACGCTGCTGCTAGGATTCTTGAACCGGGGAAGAGAAATTTGAAATACAACGCTATTGCTTATCCAAGTTCTTCGAGGACTATACGGTGTGGAAGTGTTGGGAAAGAGCCTGCTGTTTCACCTGATTATAACACTAGTGTTGCTTCTTGTAAAGCCTGTGGTAGCTTTGTTGATGTTCATGGTACTAGTTCGGTAAGTGAAGAAAGTGGAAAGAACATGGTTTGTGTTTCTGAATCAACTCCCTTTGAGAGGAGTAAAAGAAGTGTGCATTGGAGAAATCAAGAACCATCTGTGCCTGTTTATGGTAAAGGCAGAGGATGTATAGATCAAATGGAGAGGAAAGCTCTTCACCGTGCTCGGTTTGACTTCAATGGGAAGCATGTGAAGGATGAAATATCAATGCCAGGCGACAGAATGTTTCCTCAGTCTTACACCTTACAGAGAAGCAGAGGTTCGTCTTCACCTGCCAATGCATCCAACTGTAAAGAGAAGGACTTTATTGCCATCAGTAGAGGTTCAAGTAGCAGGGAGGAGTCTTCTAATAGATCAGGCCTAAACACTTGTGCACGGAAGAGAAGGCTAGCTTGTGCAAGTAGCTCTATGAGTAGTCCAGTGTCAAGACGAGGAGATGGTAAACGCTCTTGGGATTGTAGTAATGAAACAGCATTTTCACCATTGAAACTTGGTTCATCTCATAGAAGTTATAGCCAAGGCTGCAAGGAAACTAAAGAGAGAAAAGGACCGCCACGTGTTCCGAATCAGATGGGTCAGAGAAGAATACAAGTTGATGCCGGTACTGTGGGTTTGATTCAGCAGAAGTTGGAAGAAATCACTTCTCAAGAAGAAGATGCATTGCCCAGTAAACCGGCCTCTTTGATCCTCCATGAGTTGCTTTCTTCACTAGCACGCGAGCAGTCTTCTTATACCCTGGACGTTGATACAGCTACTCAGGTATGTTTTATATATAATCTGCAAGAATGTTTTAGCATTTGATTCATTCTGCTTTCTTGATTCTTGCAGAGGAAAGGCAAAACAGAGATGTGGAGTTCCATTGGTAACGCAAACAGTGACTACACAAGCCCTGGCTCCGTACTGGATGCATCTTTCTCTAACGAGAGTTGCTTTTCCAATAGCTTTGACAATGTCTCAGGTTACATAAAGATCTATTCAGACATTAATTTAATTTCTGTAAAAGAAAACTATCTGAAACTTGAAACTGCCGTTGTGGTTTGTAGTTCCAGGACAGATGAGGCTACCTCTAGAGCCAGTAGACCCCGATTGGGACGCTCTTGAAGTAACTTTGTTCAAGAACTCAACAAGTGGTGGTAACTATCAAACAATCACCAGTCTGGTCAGCCATGTCTCCAACGTCTTGCGAAGTTTAAGCAACACAGGTCTTATATTAACGCAGCAGAGATTCACCAACGCAAGAGAAGTCATAATCCACACCGAGCTATTGGCTCCCCAAGACAACTACCTGATCGGGCAAGAACTCTTCGACGAACTTATGATCTACGCAGCTCGTTCCGATAATCTGCTTAATCTCCCTGGAATAACCGGAGGGTTCCTCGTGGATGCAATGATCGAACACTTGGAAGAAAGAAACATTTCCTGCGGACTAAAGCCTTCGAGTGCTGAAGCATCAGAGTTGATTCAAGGTGTTCTTGGGGAAGTTCCAAAGTGGGCAGCATTGGCACGGGTTGACTTGGATGAAGTTGTCAGTATCGAGATGGAGAAATGGATGGATCTTGAAACACATTTGTTTGGAGTTGGAACAGAGATTGCGTATGAGATCGTTATGTGTTTGGTCGAAGAGTTAGCTATGGATCTACTTTAGTATTTGTGTAATTCACACTATTAAACCATTTGAATCATATGATCAATGCTTATTGTTAAATCTAGCTATCACTCAACAAACCAAATCATAATAAAAACAAATTCAATCTTTATCAATCAAAACCTAAAAACAAATCAAATCGTGTTCGATTGGGACATTAAGTTTGTCTGTAACCTAGAATAGTCCGACCACCACCACCACCGCTAACTGATTTCCTCCTCCCTCCTCCTCCTCCTCCGCCGCCGAGTGACTTCCTTCCACCGCCATTAATGGCTGAAGCTGCGGCGGTGGAAATTTTCTTAAGATCTTCAACGGTGGCATTGATCCCTTTGCTTTTCTTCTCTCCCGCACTAGCAGATATGCTTCCTCTTACGGAAGAAACCGTTCCAGAGGCTGTTCTGCTCTTAGACGGCGGCGGCGGAGTGAGATCCGTCCTCCGGGGGAGCAAGTTCGAGTTAACCGGACGGCGATTTTCCTTGCGGATCACGGCGGAGAAATCAGGAACCGATTGAGCCAACGAAGACGACGACATTCGACGCGGATTAGCGTTCGCCGGAACACAGTTAAACCCAAATCTCTTCTTCTTCTCCGGCGAAACTTTGATTTCGTCTTGTCTTGTAAAGCCGAAACTCGTTTGTTTCTTGTCTCCGCGGAAGAACCTCTCTTCCTCTTCCTTGAGTATCTTCTCGTACTCTCGCTTAAGTCGAAGCTTTGATTCTCGCAGTGTCGCGTATTCTCCGTATCTGGGTCCTCTCTCGAATTCGCAGAGATTGTTTTGAGAAAGTAAGAGAGACATTGGATCGACGGAGAATAACAGAGGTTCCATACTAGGGTTTGAGATCGTATCCTCCAACATTATGGATGGATCAAAATCTGGATTCGAGGTTTTTGTTTTTTTCGCGCTGTGTCGTCTTCTCGCAAAGCTTTACTGCTCTTCTTCTTTTTGTTCGTAACGGTCTGATTGAAAGAGATGAGAGACTTTAAAATATTTTGTTGTGTGGATGCTTTTACCCTTTTATCGTTTTTGACTTTTGTAACGGTCTTAATTTTTGGGTAAGTGGGACCCAAAAGATCCTCGGTTATTAATTCGTCAATTATTATTTAATTTTCAATTGCGTTACTCATTCGGTTAAATACTCACGTCACTAATTATGATCATGGAAAAATGAAAATAGAAGAACTCGTATGAAAGACATTAATTATGCTATTGGCAAATGCAATTCAAAGATACACATATTTGACGAATTTATGAGAATCTCTTCGGTCAACTGGTCAATGGCTCTCCAACAATGACACCAAATTTGGTGTTGAAATTACACTAAATTTGGTGTTTTTGTGTAATCTCTTGTTGACACTAAATTTTACACCAAAAATCATATTATATATTATTTTGATTTTATTTTGATTTTTTATATTTATTGTTTATAATTGATAAATAATTATTTTATCACATGTAGACTATTATTTATATTTTTATTATTTGTAAGTGATAATAGTCATTTAGAAGTTTATTTTGAAAATAGAAATAAAAGAATAAAAATTTGGTTTTTGAAAATAAATAAAAAATACAAATAATACAATATATTAATGTTTAATTACAAATTTGATAGTAATTAAACTATATTTTAAAAAAAACTATATTATTAAATGAAACATTATAAAATATGCATTTTAAAGATTTGGTGTGATGAATAGTGTTACACTAATTCGCATTACACCAAATTTAGTGGGATGATGTTAACTTTGGTGTCTTGTTGGAGATGAAATTACACCAAATTTAGTGTTTTGTTGGAGATGAGACAAATCCAATAGACAACACTAAAAATATGAATCACAAAAGAAATCCATAAAATAACATTCATTAAACAAGAAAAAACAAAAATAAAGTGATTATTTGGATTTTTTAACTTCTAATAGCCTTAATGGAATGACTTTGACATGTGTTTATAATGTGCTTTCGACTAATACTATGATTGGCGTGAAAATGACCCATAATACTAGATAAACTGACAGCTCTATATACCAAGCCGGCCCTGAGAATAGTATGTGATGAAGAGTCTGATCCATAGCTAACTTATAGAAGAGTTTGCTAACGACTTTAGAATGGTAGAGACCATAGAACTACTGACTAAAAGTGATATAAAGTTACTAGTTATAATCTCTTTGGTTTGCTTGCAACTCACTGGAAGCATTTTGTTTGTTCTGGTTTTCAATTAGTGATGCTTGAGCTCTCCTCTGAAATCCAAGAAGTTTCAGGAAGAGGCACTGTAGGAATTTGCCAAACAGGCTTAGGAGGGACTTCAAGAGAATCAAGATTTCCTTCCATCATCTCCACAACTCTGTTCATCGGTGGGCGGTCTGATGGAGAAGACTGAATACACCACAAACCCACCAATGTCATCTTCTTTGCTATCTCCTCTTCGTCGTTGCTGATTCCATTACCAACAAGCCTTTCATCGTCTCCCTTCTCAAGATCCTTGTAGATCCATTCTGGAAAGTACATCGAGCTTGTGTCCGATGCATAGTTTTCTGCGGATGTTTTGTTCCTTGCTCCTATCATTTCGAGGACTAACATTCCATAGCTGTATACATCCGACTTGTGGGAAACACTCCCATAAACTCTAGAGATCATCTCTGGTGCGATGTAGCCTATCGTCCCTCTCATGTCTAGTAGTGACATGGTGCTCTCTTTCTTCTTGCATAGTTTAGCAAGTCCAAAATCAGAAACTTTGGGACAAAGATCCTCATCCAGCAATACGTTCTGAGGTTTAATATCGAAATGCACAATCCTTGTTTTGCAGCCATAGTGCAAGTACTCTAGACCACGAGCAACACCTAGCGCGATTCCATGCATTGCCATCCAATCCATGCCCATTGAGTTGTTGGTTGAGATGAACCTATCAAGCGACCCATTTTCCAAAAGTTCATAAACAATTGCTCTCTTGGAACCTTCGGAGCAGAATCCAAGCAGAGACACAATGTTAACATGAGAAGTTCTGCTAATGCTCACAACTTCGTTAATGAAGTCTTCACCATTACACTTAGTATCTTTCAAAACCTTCACCGCAACCATACTACCATCAGAAAGAGTTCCTCTATAGACCGTTCCAAACCCTCCTTCCCCAACCACTTCCGCAAATGAGTTTGTTATTCGTTTGACTTGTGCGTAACTGTAGTGTTTCAGTGGAATAAGGGTGTTTAGATTCTGTTTTCTGTTGTCATGTGATGCTTTTCTCTTTCGGAGAATTGGTATGAGTATTAGCAAGAGCACAAGAACACCCGCTACTAGTACACTCAGACCTGGACAAATATAGAAAGGGATAGATTTATAAACTTTTTATTTTCCTAGGGAGATCAAAAACAATTTGAAATAGACATAAAACCAACCTATTAGAATTTTTGTAATAGTACCTGTAAGCCATGTAACAAGTAAAATTTGTCAGCATGGAGAAAATTACAATATGGAATTAGCTCGAGAGAAAACAACAGTTTACCATGATTCCTCTTTCCGGAACTGCAAATATAGCTATGAGGTCCATTGTTACAGTAACAGACGAACCCTCTTGTGGTTTGGTTATATCCACAAGCACCCCCAGAGTCGATGCACATGTAACATTCTTGGTCAACTCCAAGCTCGACACCCTCTTGAACCACCTTCTTGAGATTATCTGAAGTCTGAAATTTCTGTAGTATTTTTAAAGCAGGTCCGGAGGCAGGAACACTGACGTTTGCGCACCATACCCCTAGGACCCTTAAAAGGTCTCTAACTCCGTCAAGTACATGGGATGAGAGGTTTCTCGTCACAAAGTAACTTCCTACGATTTCATCATCATGATCACAACCAAGGTCTCTGATGTAAGCAGGATGGTAAGCAGGCGTTAAGAATGTAAAGTCTCCGCAGCCATAGTAAAGTGTTAGCAGCTCGGTGTCAGGAGAAAATAGAGAGAAAGTTTGGTCCAATGGCGCATGTGAAGGATTTTGGGGGCAAAGGTGGCCGTTAAGATCAGATCTGGCAAGTCTTATGATACGAGTGGTGTAGTTTGCTTCTAAGATTCTGAACTTCACGGACGCGATATTAACCTCTGCCAATCCTCCGATACAGGTGAGCTTGAAGTCAGGGTGGCCACATTCTTCTCTTCCAGGAATCCAGAAAGGGTACAAGAGACCACTGTGATATCCACAGATAAACGGGGTACTACAGCGGTCGTGAAGCTCAGCAGCTACGAAAACATATTTTAATTAGTGATGCAGTGAAAATATTTGGATATATTCAAAATATTATGTTTTTCATTTTTTTTTAGTTAGATTTTTATCTTAATTAGTTTGAATCTATGCTTCTTATGCCTAGATTGTATTTAATTTATGATTTAATTAATCTATACTATTATTTGCGAAGTAAATTTTTGGAATCGAGCTCCCACGTTAAAAGTTAGAGTGGTTAATAACTTTTATACCCTTAATGAATAAAATATATAACTAAATTAAAAAAATAAAAATGAAATTTTAATTTATTTGATTAGATAATTGATTAAAATTAATAATAGTAAGAATTATCCAAAATCTGAAAATATAATTTAAAAAGAGAGATAATTTATGTATATATTGTATTGTTATTTGAAAAAGTCTTTTAGTAAAGAGTTAAAAACATGAATTATATAACTAAATATTAATCAAATAAAATGTATAACTAAATTAAAAAAAAACAAAATTTTAATTTATTTGATTAGATAATTGATTAAAATTAATAATAGTTAGAATTATCCAAAATCTGAAAATATAATTTAAAAAAAAGATAATTTCATTATATATTGTATTGTTATATGAAAAAAGTCTTTTAGTAAAAAGTTAAAAACATGAATTATATCACTAAATATTAATAAAATAAAATTTTTAATTATATAATTAAAAATAGAATATTGAATTATCCAAAATATAAAAATATAATTTTAAACAAAAGAGATAATTTATATATATATATATATATATTGTATTGTTATCTGAAAAAATATTTTAATAAAAAGTTAAAAACACAAATTACATAATTAAATATTAATCAAATAATTTTTTTTGATTATATTAAAAATATAATATAAAGTTATTTTTAGATTTATTTTAGTATAATGAATATAATGTACAAAGAACTTTTCAAAAATTATGAAAATGTTTAAGCCCGCATCGCGGGCAAAACACCTAGCAAGAAAGATATTTCTAAACGAACTTCATAGCACCAGAAAGAATATTTCCAAACCAAAAACTTTTGATTAAGAATTGAGAAGAGTATTCTTAAACCCTAGTTTTGGTAGGTGGGCATTACAGTTATTTTATCAGTTCGGTTTGACTAATCTAGTTTTAGAATTTTTTTCCAACTGAAGTAAACCATAATTAGTTTGGTTTGAACCGATTTCAATTCAGCTTGTACTCAGCTTGGTTTGTATTTCGATTCGGTTTAATAAGGTTCCCTTAGTTTAGTTTTTAAAAAAAAATCATGTTTTAAAATATAAACACATGGTCATAAAATCACATGTTGGTGACTACGAAAAAATAAATTCTCTAAACTAAAGAGTCAATTAGTTCAATATATACAAATAAGTTACATATTTGCAAGGATGGAAAGTTGCATTGAAAAGTGGAAAAATGAGTGTAAAATGACTTAGATAACCCTTTTTGTTGAGCTAATTTACTCTAAATAGATAAGGTAGACCTAGGGGCTAAGCGCTTATGACAACCTAATATAATTTGTTTGATATTTTGTAAGCCATATATAATTAGTGTATATGTATATTAGGTTTATGACCAAACACAAAATTTATTAAAAAATATATATTTTTTCTCTCTTTTCTTGCCTTTTTCTACAGTTTTCTTTGTCTATTTCTTTTCTCAAATGTAAGTTTCAAATGTTTCTAAATTTTAATTTGAAGAAAAAAATGAGTGATTTTAATACAAAATCATAACTGAGTCGAAATTATTATATATCGTTCAAGGTTAAAACATCTCATAGCTGGTTACTTCATGTGTTACACGCTTATCTTTACCAAACAAATGCCATATTTGTAAAACCTAATATTAGAGTAATGTAAATCCTAAACAATAAATCACGACAATCGTTAGATGGATAACAGAAATAATATCCAGTTAACATATATATTAGACAATCAATATTGCTTTAAATTTGAATGATATAAACACATACGTTTCATTAATCACATTGTTCATATCTTATAAGTTAATTAATATATACTTGTTATCCGGAAACCAATATTGTTAGTTGGGTTTTTCGATCAATGATCGGTTATCACTATAGATCTCAATCCAAAGATCATTTGAGTAGATAATGTGAGTTTAGTTGGTTCACTTAAAGCGAAAAATAAACGTAACACAATTGGGTGTAGAAACCTTTAACCAGCTAACATCCATTTCAATTATATGTTGGAGAGCTAATATTGTGTTACAGGTATAATTTTTAGTTTGGGATCTATAAACCCGACCACTGATAGAAAACCCAACTAACGATAATAATATCCAGATAACTGGTATTATTTAGGTTTATACTTTAGGGTTTATCATTTGGGTTTAAAATTATTCTATAGGTTTGAGGTTTTGTTTTTATCGTTTACCCTATGGGTTTGGATTTAGAATTTACTATTAGGCTTAATACTTATCCTTTGGATTTAGGATTTAAGGTTAGAATTTAGGGTTTATCCTCTGAGTTTAAATTAAAGGTAAGAGTTTGGGTTTATGATTTATGTTTTTTTTTGGGTTTAACATTTAAGGCTTAAGGTTTATAATGTCGAGGTAAGAATAAAGTTAAACATAATATTAGCTCTCCAACATGCAAATGAAATGTTGTTAGCTGGATAAAATTTTTTAAGAACAACTAATCTTAATATTAGTTGCAATGACAGTTAATTCATAATGCCAGAAGTTATCCTAAGTTTTCTTCTAGGTTTTTCATATATCTAAAGGATAAATCCTAAACCCAAAAGGTAAACCCTAAATCTAAAGGATAAACCATAAACCCAAAAAATAAACTCTGGACCCAAACCCATATGATAAACACTAAATCCAAAGGATAAACACTAATCCAAAGGATAAACACTAAACCCTAAACTCAAAGATAAAAATTTCTAAAAAGGGTGAACCTTAATCATAACCAAAGGATAAACCTTAAACATCGAATTGTAAAATCTAATCCTAGAGTAATGTTAATCTTAAACAATAAATCACGACAATCGTTAAAGAGATAAAAGAAATAATATGCCAATAGTTCTTTAAATTTTAATGATATAACACATACTTTTTTCTTAATCATATTGAATAGATAATGTGATGTTAGTTAGTTCACTTAAAGCGAATAATATAGTAACGAAGTTGAGTTTAGAAACCTTTAACCGGCTAACATTCATTTTCAATTATATGTTGGAGAGCAATATTGTGTTATATATATAATATTTGGTTTGGGATCTATAATATACTCGACCACTGATAGAAAAATCAACTAACAATAATGATTTCTGGATAACATGTATTATTTGGGTTTAAGCTTTAGGATTTAGGATTAATCATTTAGGTCAGGATTATCCTTTAGGTTTGTGGTTTTGTTTTTAGTGTTTATCCTATGGGTTTGGTTTATATTTTACCATTTGGCCTAATATTTATCCTTTTGGTTTAGGATTCAAGGTTAAGAGTTTATGATTTTTCCATTAAGTTAAGAGTTAAAATTTTGGTTAAGTCTTCTTCCGGGTTTTTTCATATATCCAAAGGAAAACCCAAATGATAAACCCTAAACCTAAAGGATAAACCATTAACTCAAAAGATAAACGATTAAACCCAAAGGATAAACTCTAAACCCAAGCCCATATGATAAACATTAGACCCAAATGATAAAAACTAAATCCTAAACCCAAAGATCAAATCTACTCCATAGGGTGAACCTTAACCATATATCTGGAGGATAATCCTTGAACATCGAATTATAAAACCTAATCTTGGAGTAATGTAAATCTTAAACAATAAATTACGAGAATTGTTATAGGGATAAAAGAAAGAAAATAGTATCTAGTAACATATATATTGGACAGCCAATAATGCTTTAAATTTTAATGATATAACACATATGTTTCATTAATCAGATTGTTCATATCTAATAAGTTAAATAATGTATACTTGTTATTCGGAAATCAATATTGTTAATTGGATTTTCCGATCAGTGATCGGTTATCACTATAGTTATAGCCATCCACTGATAGAAAAATCAACTAACAATAACGATATCCGGATAACTGATATTATTTGGGTTTAGGCTTTAGAGTTTATCATTTGGGTTTAGGGTCATCCCTTAGGTTTGAGGTTTAGGTTTTAACGTTTATCCTATGGGTTTGGATTTAGATTTTACTATTGGGTTTAATATTTATCCTTTGGGTTTAAGATTTTTGGTTAGAGTGTTTGGTTTATCCGTTATGTTTAGAGTTGTGAGTTTGAGTTTAGTATTTAATTTTATTCATTGTATTTAGTGTTTAGAGCTTAAGGTTTATAGCGTTGAGGTAAAAATACAGTTGAACATAATCTTAACTCTCTAACATGCAGTTGAAATGATTGTTAGCTGGATAAGACTTTATAAGAACAACTAATTCTTATATTAGTTGTAAATAGCGGTTAAATGCAACAATTTATCCAAAAACAATTTTCCGGGGTTTTTCGTATATACAAAAGCTAAACGCCAAACTCAATGGATAAAACCTAAACTCAAACTCATATGATAAATATTAAACCCAGAAAATAAACACTAAACCCTAAACCCAAAGATAAATCATACTCCCAAGGATAAATACTAAACCTTAAACCCAAAGATAAACACTAAACTCAAACCCATATGATAAACATTAAACCCAAATGATAAATATTAAACCCTAAACCCAAAGATAAACACTAAATTCAAATCCATATGATAAACATCCCAAAGGATAAATACTAAACTCTAAACCCTAAGATAAACCATGCTCCAAAGGGTGAACCTCAACCCTATATCAAACAATAAACCTTAAATATTAAATTATAAAACCTAATCCTAGAGCAATGTAAACTCTAAACAATAAATCACGACAATCGTTAGAAAGATAAAAGAAATAATATCCAGTTAACATATATATTGGACGGTCAATACTTCTTTAAATTTGAATGATATAACATATATGTTTCATTAATTAGATTGTTCATATCCAATATGGTAACTAACGTATATTTGTTATCCATAAATCAACATTGTTATTTGTTTTTTTGATCAGTGATTGGCTATCAATATATTTAATTTGAAGCATAGTTTGCAAGATCAACAATATATAGTAGATGGGCTTCACCTTCTGCAAATGAAAACAAAACTGTTAGCTAGCTAAACCTACTCAAAATAAAAGCATGAACAATAAATTCAAAACATATATTACCATGGATACTTAACTATATTAATAACTTATGTTAGCTAGCTAATTATCATATGATCATAACCGTTTTATTTGATATATCATATTAATGTTTTAAACTTTGGTCAATATATCATATATATGTTTTAAACATCGAATTGTGTAGATTCATCATGTAGATAAAGAAGAAGGAGATGAAATATTAGGTATACAAATGAATATGGAGAGAGAGAACAAAAGAGTAATGATTAATTCTGGCCTTATACTATGTTACTTATGTAAATACATTGTATCTAATATGTTAAATTGTAATTTTTTTTAGAGAAATTAGGTGCCATATACACCAAAAGAGACGAAATTAGCTATCTACCCTTTCCACTATTCGATTTTCAAAATTCCAAATCTAACCCTATTTATCTATTTTTTAGCATGGGCTCCACACTATATATTTTATATTATCATATTTCTCTTTCTCTCGTATATTCACCGTCTCTTTCCTTTCTTTCTTCTCTACTATACTCCTCTGCAAAATTGTGATTCATTAAGAACATTTTTCTTCAATTCAGTCATTGTAGAGAGCTCCATAATCATTAAAATTTTAGGATGGAAGAGCTTGTGTCAACGAGACGTTGCTCGAAGTCGCCGTGATTGATCCCGATCATGAACTGAAGTTTAATCAGGAAAGTGATCCAATTTTCTTTTAAAACAACACACAGAAAAAGCCACTGTGGCTATTTCAGACTAAAGTCAAGGCCGATTGATAGTCACCGTGAAAGAAAATACATTCCTTTCAAGTTTTGGTAATACTTTCCTCCCTTCAAGTATCTTGTTACTTGTCAAGTTCAAGGGAAACCTGAGGCTTGAAACTCATAAAAACGCTTACGAATATCAAGCAAGAGAAGAGACAAGCAAGTTCTTGAAGTTCTTTTTAATATGGATAACATTTATTTTAGCTGACATTTTCTTTGTTACCAGATATTATATAAGTTTAGTTGATCTTGTTTTTATGTCGCCGATAGTTGTTTGTTTAGATGTCATTATCAGATTTTTGCTAATTTATAAAATTGGTTTCATTTTTGCAAAATAGTTGTCGGTGGCCGATACATGATATGTTAGCTGATACATGATTCTTTTACATGATACATTGATTGATTTATGGTTTTGTTTAGCTGCTCCATAGTTTGTTACGTGATATATTGTTTGATACAATATTCGTTAGATGATACATAGATTGTTACATAATATATATTTTCGTTAACTGGTACATTGTTTTGATACCAAAATAATGATTATTCACTATCATGTATGTTACTAATTCCTTTAACATTTACACATAAATATAACTTGTTAACAAAATAATTATCAGCTAATACACAATGCATCGAACTATATATCAAATAATGTATCAGTTGATACACAATGCATCAAACCATATATCTCTAAAATATGGATTCTAACATAAAGTTTTACAATCAAACAATAATATTAACCAGTAATGTATATGTTACGTACTATGAATACACTCTAAATTATTACTTACAGTTTAACATTGGAAGATAGATATTTGTTTCATCGAATCTATGTGAATCTTTTGTTGAAATCGCAAAACCTTTCCTCCAATATTTCGACATATTTTTTGCTGAATTTTGATGCCCAATACAATCAGACTCGTTTCGCCGCTGCTGCCGTCGTCTCTCCACCCCCATTGCAATCCGGTCTTCATCAACTGTTTTGGTGTGTTGTATTTGAAACTCATAATTGTTAGGAGATTGTGAAGACAAAACAAGAGGTTTGTTTTCTTTTTTATTTGAGTTTTTCTGGTGACGTAGATGTGAAAAAGAAAAAGAAGAATTATGCAGAAGAAAATACGAAGAGAAACAAAAAGAGATGACAAAAATGCTCAGTTGTGACCATGTGTTTATGACGTCTCATATGACGTGTCTTCATTTAGGGGTATTTCTGGAAAAAGGTAGCAAAAAAGCTACAGGAAGCAAGGGTTTTTGACACAGATGGGTATTTACTTAATTTTGGTGTCTAAAGGGTATATTCACCTAATTGTCTCTTTTTTTTATTTAAATTAATCTGACAAGTTTTGATAGGTTTCAGTCCCTGTTCTAAAACCCGGACAAATCGGCCGTTTAATCGGCGCTTAAACGTCACTCGGCTGTGCACCGTGGCGGATTGAACCAATTCGCCCTAAAACTCGGATTTTTCAAAAAGAAATAAAATATTTAAGAACATTTTCAAGTTATAATCATAGTTATGGTTGAAATCCCGTTAACAAAATCATATGAAAAGTTGTTGAAATCGCGGTGAATCGTGAAAAAAATGGTGAGATTCGAAATTTAGGGTTTCCAGGTCGAAATTGGAGAAGATGAAGAAGAGGGTATTCTTGTAATACTCACTAAAGACAAAAATGGAAAAAATGAAGCAAAGCAATGAATTAGCAGTTCAAACCCGCAACCTCGAAAAATGGACAAGCAAACTAACCACTAGACTACACTACAATAACTACTTTCTCTAACGGATACTAGTGTGTATATATATATATACCCTTAAAATTAATTCACGATTAATCTCTGATTTTTTTCAACTCGCTAGGCCCGGAACGCGTTATGCGCCGAACATGGGTTTCAGTTCTATTAGTAGGGGCGTTTTTGTCCAAAATTTATCCAATAATTGTACTTTCCATGGTTGCAAATATGCAACGTATTCTTGTACATGGAGTACAAATTCTCTAAACTAAATCTAATATAAAACTTAAAATAAACCTTTAAAACACACAAATTTTTTTATAAGAACACAATCAAATTAAAGTTAAATAAAGTAAATAGAAAGTTAAAAAACGTTGTTAATAATACATCTTAGAAATAAACTATGTAAATTAAATCTAATATAAAACTGAAACAAAAAACCATAGAAAACCATAAAAAGTTTATGAGAACACAATCAAACCAAAATTAATTAAAGTAAATATTTTTTTTTAAAATAAACAAAATAAAGTTAATATTGTCTTTAGTATTAGGATTTTAGTATATTGTATATTGTTAATATGTTTAATGCAAAAACACATTTGTTTTTTGGTTCATTTTAACTCGGTTTGGTTGGTTCGGTTGAGAAAATCTTAAACCAAACTATTTGATAATAAATTTTGGTTTGGCTTCGATCGATTTCGGTTTGGTTTGACTCGGTTCGGTTTTTTTGCCCACCCTTAATTTTTGGGTATTCTTTGAATCATTAGATCTAATTCTATTCTCAGATCAGTTAGGACATTGCATGTTGTTCTAATGTTTTTTTTCCATAAAGGTCAATAGGAAAATCAGATACATATGAAATGCTACTTACAACTTGGTTGACGTTTTGGTTCGCAGAAGACTCCTGAGGGTGAGTTTCTCTTGCAGCAAACTTGTGTGGTACCATTAAAGCTGCATATTCCACCAGAGGACGAACATTCTTGACAAGTTATCTCATCGATCTCCACTTTCACCTCGAACCCTTCTCTTAAAACCCTTTCCAACTGATTCAAATTGAACTCTCTCTCTTCTGGAAAGAAACTCATTGGAACATTCACTATGAAACTATCATTACAGTAATAAGACTGTCGAGAGTCTTGAGACACTGTCCCAATCACAATACCCTTATCATGACATGTAAAATTGGATGAAGGATAAGGATCGCAGAGGTAAGAAACTGTGAGGTTCTTAAAGGTTGGTGAGAGCTCAAAGATATCGGGAGGCAAGGTAGTGGTATTAAACATAGCGGAGCAAAAAGGGCCTAGCAGGTCTGTCCTGGCAAGTGTTAGACTGTAAGATGTTTGATTAACATCGAGAACAGAGTACTCTTGGTCTGAGATGATTAAAGATGTACTGTTGTTGTTATTGCAGTGAAGCTCCAGCCATGTATGACCGCAATGATCAGGACGTTTCCCACCCCAGAAGGGAAAACCAGCGGTTATGTTCCCACACTGAAACAACTCTCCACACCACCCAAGTTCTTCCTGACTTGAAGCACAAGGAAGGTAGTACAACAAAGAGATGATGCAGAGTAGCACCTGATAAAATGTGGGCTTTGAGAATCCGATGATTGCTCGAGTGTTCATAATTTATTTCTTGGATATCTCAAGAGATTTTTTTTCTGGGGTTTGATTTATTGTTAACTGAACCAAATAAATTGGTACAACGGAGAAAGACAGAAACAATAAAGAGCAGGTGGAATCGGTGAAGCTGCCTGAGGAAACATGTAATGGATACGAATAGGAACGATGGTAAAGCTGAATAACGTTGATAAGTCTCGAAGAAGTTTCTCTGAAGCTGATTCAAATCATGGAATTATCAGCATGAATGAGAGAGACGTACGCCAAAATTGTTGACCTTTCGAGCTTCAGTCTTCAGAGCTGTCTTTGATCTTTTAAGATACTAGAAGGGTTAGGCCTAAGAAGGGTACTGGGAAAATTGTTTTTTAGGCCAAAAATAATAATTATGTTCCATTAGATTAATCTCATATACTTTATGCTTCATTAGCCTAACTTTTTTTCAAAATGGCAATAATACCCTTAATTTCAATTATAAACTCGAAATTACAATTAACAAAATACTTGTTAAATATTAAAATATAATAAATAATTAAAATAATTAAAATAAAAGTAAACATTAAAAATCCTCAAATCCAAAGGAAACTGGATATTTTCTGAAAATTTTTTTTTTCAAAAAAAAGGAAACTGAATATTTTAAAATATTTTATTCCCATATTTTTCAGAACTGATTATTTTTATCCGTAGAATACAGTAAATCTGTAGAACTCGGTGTCTACAAGTTTTTAGATTTATAGTAATGTGTAGATTTCAATTTCTATAGGTTTTAGATTTACATTAAATCTGTAAAAATCGGTTTCTAGAGGTTTTTGGATTTATTGTCATGTATAGATTTCGATTTCTGTAGGTTTTAGATTTATTAATATGTTTCCGCATTCTACATATTTTAGAGCGATAAGTTAAGCGCAAAATGTGTATTTTAAATATTTTTTAGAGTACTACTATTTACGTAGATCACGTATTCTAAACATGGTAGATTCAATGAAAAATGTGGATTTCATTTTCTACTTCGTAGACTTCCTAGAATGTCATTTCTAATTTATTTAGAACATAATATGAAATTATGATTTAAACATTTTTAGAACTCGAAAAAATACCACTAAGTTCGTATATGTATTTCATCAGTAGTAACTATTTTTCAATTTTTGTTTTGTTTGTAAAACTATATATTTAATTTATTTTCAAAAATACTAAAAGGCATTAGAGGCAAAAATGATACAACATAAAAATTAGTCTAGTGAGACATAATTACTATTTTATTGGCCTTAAAAAACAAATTTTCCAGTATTGGGAAAATGGTAGGTCCTGATATTTTCCTAGTTGTAGGTGATTTATTAAATGTTTCACTAATTTTTTTAATATAAATTTGGTGATCTATATCTATACAATTTTTCTCAAAAATTTTAGGAACCGTAGACGAATGTTTCATTCAGCTTTTCCTATGATAGACCATGTTTAGGTCAACAATTGGATTACCTTATTTTTTAATAATAACTAGAGTTTGACTCGTGCGACCGTGCAATTATTTTCTAAATTTAATGTATTCACTTTATAATTAATCTTATTTTTAGTTATTTATAAGTTATGTTAGTTGCGTGTTACAATTTTGACGAGATGAAACAGTCAAATTGATATGTTAAATAAATCACTTGTAGTTTGATAATTATATACAAATAGAACATTTTCTAGTTTATTTGTTTGTAGAAAGGAAAATTCCATAAAAATGCTACAACTAAATCTTGTTAAGCTTTTTTAATATCCAAATTTTTTTGGTACTCACTTTAATACTTCAACTAGTTATTTTACTCATTTTAATATACAAACTTCTAAAACTATATCATTTTAATGCCCAAAATTTATTTATTTTAATCAAAAAAATAATAAGTTCAAATGAAATTTAAAAAATCTCTAAAATCTAAAGAAAAATCTTTTAAATTCCCACTTTTAGTTAAAATTATAGGAAAGAAAGTAACTAAATTATGGAGAAAATTTTTAATTTAGAAAAATTTTGTTTTGAAGGAAAAACTATTTTTTTTTCTATTTCCGAAAATAAACTAAATTTTATATTTACAACTTATAACTTTTATTTCAAAATTTAAGATTATCTAAAATTTACTTACTTTTATTTCTAATACTTTCTATATGAGTCTGTTTACGTTGCTGACAAAAAAAAAGTTTTGTGAATTTTAGAGAATTTTTAAAATTATTTGAAGCTTAATCGTTTTTTAATTTAAATAAGCATAGTTTGGGTATTAAAATCAGCACCATATAAAAATTTTGTGTATTAAAATGTGTAAAATAATTAGTTGAGGTATTAAAGTGGATACCAAAAAATTTTAGGTGTTAAGAAGCTTAACACAATTTAGTTGGTGTAATTTTATAGAATTTTTCCTTTATAGAACAGTCCATTTAGTTGATTAGGTATATCAGTACATCTATGTTTTCAAATACTAAATACACATGTTTCATAGGTTTTGATATGCTATGTGTTTTCCTTTTATATGGACCACAATTTACTTTATACACAAAATTATTCTATCACTCGGAACACTTAATTAACAAAGAAAAATTTAATTTAAACTTAAAATAGATTTATTTTGGACACAACTATGATTAACCATGTTTTTAATTTTTCATAAATTTTATTAATTATATATACTCAATTATTAACTTCAAATTTATTTATTATATTTTTATAATCAGCTAAAATATTCTGAATTATATTTATATAAAAACTTGTTAACGTGTTAACATGTTAAGTTTAGTTTATATAAATTATTTTTATAAATTTAATATGTTAATTTTATAATTATAAGTTAATATATTCCACAGATTCCATATTTTTAATAATATTTGTTGTTCTTAAGCTGATTCTCCTATTTTTGTGATTATGTTCGGTATCAACTTAAGAACTACATCGAAGATTTCTCGACGGCGCAACTACCGAAAAAACGAGCTGAATTTTGATAAGTCCAGTATTATTGAATAGAATTAGGGGGTCAAGCAACAGTTCATTAATGGTGGAGTAAACATGTGAATCAATATTTTTTTTTTAAAGATGAAGAATCATGCGATGGATTGAATTGGGAAGAACAATAACTTGTGGTATATGTTCCATTCTATTTATAGTTACAATACAATATGATATACTTCTTCCCCTCCTTTTTTGCAAATTGTATCTCCTTCTTTGCCCCCTGATTCTTCTCCTGCACTATTACATCAGTTCCACTGTTTTGTCTTCCAACACTATCGCCACTCATCATTTCCTCACCTCCTCTCCGTCTCTTCTTCTCCTCCAACTTTTGTGGTGATTTCTTTTCCTATTTCGTCAACTCCGACGACAACTACATCAACTCTTATGCTAATTGTATTACCTCATACACTTCATGATTTTTCTCTTTCACTACTTCAACAGCTCTACCTCTGGATACTGCATTGCAAATGTACTATTTGTTTTTTATTCTAGTTAGAAAGCATAGAATAGAAATGTGAATCTACAGTAAATAAATATGTGTTTTGCTGTGTTAGTGTATCATTCATTACTATAAATCGATTGATTTATATTTATTGATTAAAATTAATCATTTACAAATGAAAACATATTAAGATTATATTATTGAAAATTAATAATGATCAATGTGAAGTTGAATATCGTTAACTAACCAAACAAATACTATAATATTCAGATAAAGAGTGTGTTATTATTCTATTTATCAAACAATATAGAGCATGATACAACATTTCTCCTCCTCCTCCGCCTCTTCCCCTTCTTTCTCTTCTTCCTCCTCCTTTTCCGTCGCATAGGGTCATCACATCTAACTTTTTCTTAATTTTGAAACAATTAACATTGTGATGTTGATATGAATCGGGTTTTCCATACTATTTATTTACTAGATATAGTATAAGATAATACGTTAATTATACTTGACAAGTCAAATACACTGGCACGCGTGAGAATGGAGTTTCATGCCAATTATTGAGCCAAATTAACACATTTTCCAATAACATCTTTACGTAGATAGATACTTAATTTTTCATTCCCTTTTGTATATATCACAAATTCACCCTTCTGTTTAGTTCATTACTAAAAGGTCATCTGAGAGGGACTTGTTGTGGGTAAGAGCATAAATGCATCTGAGAGGCACTTGTGGTTGTGGGCAGTATGTGCCGTCTTAAACTTTTAAAAGCTATAAACATATTTTTTTTTAACAATTTTGGAAGTATATATTATATATTAACTTCTAATTTTTTTTGCAAGATCCAAACTAATTTTTCATCTGCTTAGGTTCATGATCGGTCCTAATCTTATGTTATATCTTAGTTTTGGGGGTATATAATCCGGATTTAGAAAGCCTGACCCAATTCAACCCAAGAAACAAGTTCGGTTCGACTTCAGTTCTGTGCAATAACCCGCACGGTTTCTAATCTGATGAGATTCACTTACTGGTTTGGATGGGTAAAAGTTCGGAACTGAGCTGATTACCTGATAATGCATATATCATCATGTGTGGTAGGACATATTCTCTCTATTTCAGTTTAGTTGTCGTTGAAGAGTAAAATTTTCGTTGCAAAATAAGCGTCGTTTTGAAATTCTATGCAAAATTTAATATATTTTGCAGTTTATTTTTCGATTGGTTGAAATATGGTTAGATTTATAGGTAATGATATTTTCATTTTGGAAATATGCAGAATTAAATATTTTATTAATTTATGTGCATAAATCTAAAATGACAATTAAATGAAACAGAGAGAATAACTTTTATGTCCCGTATATCCGAAGAAACCCGGCCTAGAGTATAAAGCAAAAAGACTAATATCTTTGCGTCAAAACTTGACAAACCGTGTGAAAGAAAACTATGCGGAACCCATTGTCAATATGCGCACATCGTAACTTTCTCTCTTTTTATTATTTCTATAAATAAACGATTCAATCAATTGTAACATACATCTCCTCTCCAACTTTATAAAAGTTCGCTCGAAATTCTCTATATAAAATCTTATTTTTATTTAATATTTTCGATAATCACAATACTAAAAGCACAATATGGTGAGCAGAGAGTGTGCCACCTCATCGAAAATAATCAGCCAATAAGAATATTTCATTTCGGGTCTGGGCTTCAGTTTTGTTTCGAATGGGCTTTGATATGTCTTCGGCTCTGGGCTTCGTGTTCGTTTAGAATTGGCACATCAGCAGATGTGAGCCCCACTTTATATTGATTTGGTTTGGTATCTAACTAATGTTGTTTGTTTAATTTGAGTTTTATTTTTCTACGGTTTAATTTTTTTCCCGTACGGTTCTCTTAATGTCGTTGGTTCTCTTACGGTTTTAGGGTTACGTTTTTTTGACTCTTCTTCACCCTCGCCGTTCCTCAAAACTCGGTCTGTAAACCCAAAGTTTTCTTTTTACAACTCTTAACCTCCCCTAACGTAGATTCAACGTATTCTACTTAATTCCCCATTAATCCAGTAATAATGTAAACCTCTCTGTTTCCTTCATTTGATCTATAAATTGGAGAGGATTCCGGGTGGGATGAATCTTCACAATCACTTTCGATTCATCTTCCATATCAAGCATACAAAGATCCTTTGATAAAGTCGTCCACAGATGCTTTGAAGAGGCAGATGACTAACTATATGCTTCAGGACGATTAAAATCATCAGAAGGTACAAACTTTTTAAAAAACAACGAGATTCGGTTCTTTACACTTTAATTCAATCTCATATTCCTTATTAATCTTTTGATGACTCCATCTACAGGGAGCTCGATCGTTTTTCTTTTCATTGGATTTGCAGCATTTTGTTTTAGTATCTTTCTGTTTTTTTTCCTCAGTTATGTTAGATATGTTTATTGATTCAGAGTTTGGTCTGATTCTACGCTTCTGGTTCGATAGATGAGCAAAAAAATGAGTCAGAACCATTGATTTGATCGAGCAGAGGCAGAGCGTCTGAAGCTTTGATGCATCATCGAGAAAAATCTTTTGAGTCTTAGAGAGTTTCAGGGGAACAGATTTAGGATGATAAAGGCAAGCCAAACCTAGCCAAATTCTACGGTGATATGTCTTCGTTTCTTTGAAATTTTAATTTCTTACGTGGACGACTGTGACCTATTCTCAACTTATGATTTGCGGTTACAGCTACAGAAGCAATACGAGCTCATAAGCAACGTATTTTCAGGTATGGTTTTTCTGAGATTCCAACCCACAAACTACCTTGGTTTCTTGATCCATACTCTAGATCTTATATTCTGCAATCTTTCAGTCAATCGTCTGTTATTTTATGGATTGTTAGAGCCTGTGATTTTGATTTTTCCATAGTATTGTGTTGTCTACAGCTTTGTGCAAATTATCTATATATATGATTTATTGGAGATTGATATTTTTGGCCCAGCGTGATACACATTTAAGGAAGTGACAGAGTCATCGAGTCAGTCATGGAATATGCTGCCAAAGAAAAGTAAAGAAATACCTTTTTGTACTTGCTCATACCCAATATTTTTTACAGTTCTGTATTATATTTATCTTTTGATGTTGTTGGATAATAAGGTTTTTAATCCTTGATAGCTGTGGGATGCTGTACCGTTACTGCAAAGCTATGGGAGAAGGGCTCCATCAGGAGGACAGGGTGTTGAGGAAGGCCGTAGAGAAAACAAAAAAGAGGGTGATGAAGTAACAGAGAATCTCCTGGACATTGACCCGCTAGAAAACATGGTTAGACTTAGAGATGATGTTTTCAAGTGTAGAAGAATAAAGAAAGAAAAACTTCAAAGGATAAGGTAAAACCCAATCTTTACATTTTTTCATCTACTTTCGTTTGATGAAAACTTGATCCATAGGTTTATTTGTTTGAACATATTTGAATTAATGGCAGGAGGAGTTGACGACCAAAGTGGACCACCAAGACCACCAATATTGTTGATGAGAAGGTCGATATGTTTGCCATTGGTGTATTGGTTCTATAAGTCATAACTAGGGGTGTTCAATCCGGATATCGGTTCGGTTTCGGTTCGGTTTTTTTCGGTTTTCGGTATTTCGGTTAGTAAAATATAACTACCATTCTAAATCCATATTTACTTCGGTTCGGTTCGGTTTATATACCGTCGGTTTTCGGTTTATTCGGTTTTATACCAAAAAACATAATTATTTTGTTTGAGATCATATTATATGAATTTTAGAGTCATATTGTCAACACAGTCATTTATTAAAAATATATTACATGTTCAAATAAATAAACAAAAAAGTAAAAATGCTTCTACCATCAAATAAAATAATCAAATCTATAACTAAAATCAAAGCTTGAAATTTTGAAAATAAAAATATGAAAAACAACAGAAACATGAAAGAAATTTTTTTCCACTCTTCCATATTTAGTGTTCATTAAAGTCATGCTTTTTCAATTAAATTTTTTCATTAATTATTGTCCATTAAATTTATAATCTTCATATTAATTTAGTGAAGACTAAAATAAATCAAAAATAAAAAAAAAAGACTTAGAAAATAAGATGTCTGAATTGCGATGTATTGTTATTTAGTTATAGTTCAAGTGTTTTACAAATTAAGTTTTTATTACTATAAAATTATAGTAATAGTTATTAACACAAATTTAACTTATGTAACAAATAGATTTTCATGTATTGTTATAAAATAGATACATACTTACATGTTTCTACTTTTAATCGGTTTTGTTCGGTTTATTCGGTTTAGTCGGTTATATACCAAACCATATCCAAATCCTACGGTTTTTATAAAATTATATCCATTCGGTTTATATGGTATATACCAAAACCAAACCATATTGTCTATTTCGGTTCGGTTCGGTTCGGTACGGTTCGGTTTTACCATATTGAACAGCCCTAGTCATAACCAGTCGTAGAGTTGTTGATACAACAGAAGCCATGTCAGGGGTGGTTGTGAATGCGTGCTATTTTCAGGATCACACAGCCCCCTCATACCTCAACGAACTCATCCGCCACGGGCAACTCCTAATGGAGTGAGTAGAAACAATCAAATAAAACTTAAATGTCTGGTAACTAATGTGCTTATGCCTTGCCTTAGTCCCCCTTGATTGAGTTTTGCTTCTTAAGATTCTCAATTGGTTGCTTCTTTTATTTCAGTCAACCAAACGGTGAATATCACCTAGATGTGTCTCTATGTTGTTCTACTGATTTTTGTTTAGGCTCAAACCTCGGAGCAGTTGTCAATATTCTACAAAGTTCATGTAGTTTTAATCTAAGCATAAAATTAAACCCCAGTAGACAAAGAAACTCTCAGATTAAAAAGCGTTAAATATATGGACCTTATTAGCAACAAGCTCTGCTTCCTTATGATCCTCTACACTCTGTTTTTTTTAAATGTTTTTTTTTTGTAAACTAATTTTTTTTTAATTGTTCGTTCATCTTAGGAAAAATATAAATTTATTTTTGCTTTGTACATGGTTAAGTATAAATCATTGTTTCAATTATGAATTCTAGAGACATTATCATTAATGAAACTCTCGGGCTAATAGTGTTTCCCACGGTTAACTCACGTTAATTCTAGAGACATAAACAAGTACTAACCCAAAAAGAGTTTAATAAGATATTGTCATTGCCTTTGATTACGCACGGTTAACTCACGTTACAAAGAGAATTTATCAAAATTGTTATCTCAAGTCTATCAACAATCATACTATTATATTTTTTTCCTTCTTTTACTTTGTTTCGCAATTTCCCGACTTCATTTTTAAAACTGTTTCCAAAACAACAACTCAGATATGTTTCTATTCTGACGTTTGTTATATTCTTTTCTACACAATACCCATGACTAATATATCTACACGTGTGTGATGCCTTAAGTTACGTATAAGGATTTGATTAATAAGCATGGTTAAACCTGCTTTAGATCTCCGAACAACAGAACCAATGTGCATAGCAAACATAAGAGCAACCCATAATACACGACTTCAACTAAACAAACAAATCAATCCACAGCACTTGCTATAACATTTTTCAAGTTTTACAACCCATCTAATTGTCAACAATCCCGCGCTTGCGCGGGGCTCCGCCCCTAGTATAAAATTAGAAGTACTAGTATAGGCTTATAGCAATAACTGATAGCATTTTAGGGAGTTAAAGTGAAATTAACGAGGGTGTCCTGAGTTTAGGGATCTATAACTATAAGTTATAGTTGGTTTCTTAAATTTGGTTTTTCTTAATGATGGAATTGATTATTTTTAGAGAAGATACAATCTAATAAAAAGAAATACAAGACAAAATGCAAGACTATAAGATTATCGTTACACACCAAGAAGTTGGCACTACAAACAAACAGAAGGGCAGCCTCAAAGACTTGCGAGTTTGCCAAAGGCTACGAAGGAAAAAGACATTATGAACAGAGAGGAGATGATATCAAAGGTTGATTACAGAAGTAGAAGGGAAGCAAAAACAGAGAGGCGAAGAGATAGAGTGAGTCGAGTTTGTCCGCTAGGCCTATGTGTTTGTGCATTGGTTGACGAGGATGGGGATTTTTCTGTACCCGGAGGTTGTGGAGACTCCGTGACATCATCTTCTGTGAAAACCGGGTACGGAGCTTCTGCTGGAGGTAAGGACCTAGGATTCGCAAGGCTTAAGAGGATACCGGGTTTAATAGGGGACATGTAAGATGGAGTTTCTTTTCTGCCCAAACATTGGTTCCCTGAATAAGAGAAACAAAGTTAGGAATTTGTGAGACATTTCTTAGTAATTTTAGACCACTTACTTTTGTATCTTGAAGCTGTGAGAGGGAACTCGGTGATGGTTCCATTGATACCGGCTCCAGTGATATATGTGTTTATCTCAACAGTTGCATCAGAACAAAAGTCATATGGTTGGGATACAAACTCATTCTGAAACAGTTCCACATAAACCGGAAGTTTAGACTTCCGAAGCCTCTCCACAACATTTGTTTGCCCAGTAACAAATGATCCGACATCTGGAAAGACTGATGATTTTCCAATGACAACAGCATTAGCGAATTTCTTTATGTCTTCAATAGCGGAGTCACTAATATCACGAATGGTTTCTTCAACTTTGTAGACAGTCTCGTACTTGCTCTTCTTCTTGAAGTCAACAAGAACCGAGCTGTGCGTTGACTGAATCATGACCTTCGTTGTGCTTGTTCCGTTGCTGTAGCCGGTTTCCGTGAGTGTATCGAGAACCGCTTTAACCACGTCGAGCCCTTGCTTCTCTCTCAGGTACACTACATACTAAAGGACACAAAAAGTGATTTGGCCATTAGAAGACGTCACATTCTGGTTGTTAAAATCTTGAGTATTAATTAAGAGGTACAAGAACTGACCTCTACACTGATCAAAACACCATAGATAGAAGTGGATTTATTTGCCAAGTGTAGGAATTCAGAGAGCGAGATAATCCTCCCAGAATTTTTCTCATTTGGATTCCTGAACATATTGTATGACCTGTATGGGTTCATAATCGCAGCTGCACAAAAAGATGGAAAAATAGTTATATGACACTCAAGTTTCATAATTCTAACAAGATCATATCAAGTGTAAAGTTGCAAGAAAATAAATATTTTACGTTAAGTAGGAGTAGGAGTAGGAGTAGGCCAAGTGGAGAAACTTACGAGTCAAACTCTGGATCTCAGGCCATGTGAGATTAAAAGTGTATATTCCAGGATCTGAACTAATATCAGGAATAATTGTTGAACGATTTCTAAAAGGACTTTGGATGACCATTGTGCTTTGCGTGAGATCTATCGAACTTGAGCAAAAGGGTTTACCATCGCTTGACATTTTGACTGAGCAATCGATAACGTCAGCACCATCTTCGATTGCCTTCTCATATGCCAAGTCTGTACATCCAGGATAGTCCCCACTCGCACCATTTTTAGTTATAACAAGAAAATCCACTGAAACATAAACCATTTGGTTGATGATAAAGTCAACTATAGGTCTCTTTTGTCTACTAGTAAAAAAATAATTATGCAAGGTAATTGTCAAAACTACTCTGTTTTCTAGCGTTTCTGCCAATGTGGGAGAAGCAATCTGAGGAAAATATGAAAATAAGTAATTGCGTTAATCACAATTCTTAGTGTAAAAAATATCTTGAAGAGAATTTGCTTACCAATGGATGCAGATGCAGTTATGGGAAAATCAGAGAGCACACCATCCACAGAAAAATAGCCATTATCCACAAATGATAGATACTCAGACACTGGATCGAAACTGTAGTTATATGCAATATCAACATCATTTGCAAAACCTGACACATATAGTTGTAATCCTGCTTTGTGAGCATCTTGAACTAAGAAGGTAGGAGGTAGCAAGTACTGCTTGTCATCTAGTGGCAATATGTACGATTTGGGAACAAGAATTCCTGAAGCAAACGTCTTGACATAAGTTAGGTTACTTAAGATAGAACCATATGTTCGCTTTGTTGTCGGCTCGAATTCTTCTTTCCCAAGAAACTGGAACACAAAACTTGGTTCATTACGCCAGAAACGGCCCTTAACTTTGCTAAAGAAATTCAGTTTAGGGGAAGAGATGTAGTCAATGGAAACAGTTCTTGAAGCTGATATCAGAAAACTGCTTATGCTCAGATTATGTTGAGCATAGAATGCATCGTGCTGAATATTTAACCAAAAACTTTCTGGTTTTATCTGCATGGATACATCTTGAACCGTTAAAATCGAGTATCCATTTCCGTCGAATTTTTCTGATCTGGAAAATATTCCTCGGATCACTGCAAACATATGTGAAAACAAAAATGACATTCGTAAGTAGTAACAAGATAAATACAAATTATGTTTTTTACAGAAATGGCAGTGGAGTCATAAACACTTACAAGAAGCATTCTTGAGATCTCTCAGGGAGAAATCAATGGTGAACCAACCCTGACTAGTGACTCCATTAACCGGGTAAAAGTTTTGGCGATTTGGGAAAAGATCTCCAATATTTGAAGCATTGTTCAATTTTAAATCAGGGAAGCAAATCCCATGTCCATCTTTGGTTAGCTGAACATCACACCATAGAACAGTACCGGCTACACTTGTCTGCTTTGCAAACTTGTAAGCAACACTACTCGAATCTGGGAACAATCCTGAAAACCCACCACGAGCAATCACTAGAGGAGCATCACCTGGTAAGAAACAGAAAAGTAGTCACAAGTTATTTTAAAATAAAAGAGACTGTCCATGATTATCCCAACCTCTTCTACTGCATATATGTTCTAATTTCTCCTGGTTTCTCCTATTTTCTCGGAGATTCATGCGTAAAGAAACTATCAAAGAGATAGAAAGTGAGAGAAGTCTAACCACTGAGTGTCTGCCATGGACTTCTTGAACTTTTAGCATCGATTTGAGCCGCAAACACCTGAATCAGAACAACACCACAGAGTAGAACTGTTGAAGCTCGCATTGTTGGATTACCACCCCGGGAAGTCACTGGTAACTTCTTTGTTCTCACAAGCCACAGATAGAACAATGTTGCCTAAGCATTGGTCCAAATACAGAGAACCAAGAGCTTTTTCTAATAAAATGGCTTTTTAGTTGACTCTGGAAGTCGTCTCCTCCTTCAATATTTTAATAAACACAAATTTTCTTTTTTCTTTTTTTTTTCTTTTTAATATGAATAAGAAAGTAGAAAACCCAAAACAAATGAATCATATTGGTCATTTACCCGATCAGCAGCTATAAAAATAACCTCTGCCCTTCGTTTTAGTTACTTTTTCCAAACCTTTGTTGATATTACATAAAAGCCAGTTTCTTCCGGGAAATCTTCACGGTTATATGAGAATGACGTGTTGGCAAACCTATACCGTTGTTCAAAAAAAAAAAAAAAAGGCAAACCTATACCATACTATCTCCAAAATCGTTTGTCTTTATACGTTTAACTTATCCACCATTGGGAAGCTAAAAGACTAGAAAAGTCAGCAATTTGATTAGATTTTCAACCGGCAACGTCAAAGACTCAAGTTAAAACTGGAAAGTATATTAATGAAGTATCCACCAGATATTCGAAAACTGGAAGGTATCATAATGAAGCGAGCATATGGTCTTGATTGCCAAAACTATAATTGCCTTAGACTAGACAAGTCACGTAATATATGGCTTCCCTGTCCAAATCTATTGCACAAGTACAAAATTTATCGTTTCTTGCTGTACAACTAATTATATCAATGGGTTCTTAAAAAAATAATGAAGAGACGACTTCAAGAGTTCAGTAATAAAGCTATTAAAGAAAAGCTTATGTATTAAAATCTACTATTGTTGTTTTCTTTTATCTATATGTTGTAAGGGCTTAGAAAACTATTATACCATGAATAAAATAATGAATGGTGATTTCCTTAAATAGAGAATTTTCCACATGATAAGTCTTTGAATGTTTAGCATCGAGAAAAACAAGAAGAAGCTGAGATCTTTTGAAGTAAACTAATACTGACATGTCAAGTCTCCACTTCTGTCACTATATGACTTGACTTTGTCCTCATGTTTATGTTTATTTATCTCTTTAAATCACATCCACTGTTTACAGACCTAACCCAAACACACAAATTCCTTTGTTCAAAGATAGCAAACAAATCATGTATAGTCTCCCCACTTCTTGTATGATCTTGTTCTTCATCTTCTACAGGTTTCACCAAATTCTTTGTGCTTCAAGTGAAAAAGAAATTGGGAGGTGTGACGCGCTGTTCCAGTGCGGTGACTATTAGGGATAAATGTCCCACATCGGATATTGGAAGAGATCCTTAGCAATATATAAGATGGATGGGTCACTCCACTTAGCACCAATTGGTTTTAGGTTGGAAGTCCATCTAGCTTAACATGGTATCAGAGCCCGATCCACGCAGTCCAACCCGATCCACATCGATCTGGCCCAAAGTTGGTCCATCGATCCTTGCCCGAGCATTCCGAGATTGACGCTCAAAGAGCCATCATCTCGAGGGGGCGTATTAGGGATAAATATCCCACATCGGATATTGGAAGGGATCCTTAGCAATATATAAGATGGATGGGTCACTCCACTTAGCACCAATTGGTTTTAGGTTGGAAGTCCATCTAGCTTAACAGTGACGTCACCGCTGGCTTCCCCTTCTCAGGTAGGAATCGTCCAGAGGTTTGCGGTCATCCATTACTGCGGCTTCACTGCATCAATAACATCACCTCTTTACTCATCTCAAACCAAGAGTTCTATGTTCTGAAAATAAATAAAACATCTAACACTCTTACACTTGCCAGACCAGACCTTTTAGGTTCCTTTTGCTCCTCTACCTTCACCAAGGTAACCTTGCCCACAGAAATTTTCGAACTGTCGCCAACTTACAAGAGCGTCAATGTATTCTACCTCTGCGACCCTTTTCTTTCTTACCCTTCGAGCTCTAAATGTCCTGAGATAGGTCCGATCTCACTGTCTGAAAAACCTGAATATAATAACACCTGCCGAGAGAGTTTCACCATAAACCTTCCAACGAGTTTTCTTCCAGAAGAGAAAGAGTTAAATATGACACACTTGGAAAGTGCTCTTAGAGAAGGGTTTGAGGTGAAGGTGAATATCGACGAGAATGCTTGTCAAGAATGTTTATCCTCTCATGCTTTTTGTGGCTTCGACCAAACCTTTCCATCAGGAGTTAAATGCGGTCCACTCTATCCTCAAGATGGTAAGTTTCTTATGCATAACTATCATTTCATATCTATTATTTACTCCTAATAAGGCAAAGACATGCAGTATGAACATAGTGATGCTCCAGATATTTATTGAGCTTCTTGTGGCTCACAAATTGAAACTGAAAATGGTAGATTTCTAACATATCAAACAATTAGTAAGCTATTTGTCTAAGTGGTCTCTGTTTTGATCTCCCTCAGTTAATTTTCATACAAGATATAAACATAACTGGATATTAACTTAGCATTTAGTCAGACTCTTTCACAAATTGATTTTTTTTTTGCTTCAACATCGGTCAGTTTCCTTAGTGAATGCCATTGCGGTTATCATATTTTGGAAAAATGGATCCTATTCTTTTGTTGGGTCATTTAGTGTAACTAAGACTTTTATTAATACTCTGGTTGCTCTTTGTGATTCTAAGTTTTTAACTTGGGTAATTTCAGCTGAGGACATTCGCAGACGTTGTAGTGCCTCGTTTAGCTGTGGGGATCAAAAAGATCTCATGTACCCTTTCTGGATTCCTGGTAGGGAAGATTGCGGCCACCCTGACTTCAAGCTAGAATGCAACGCAAGTTTCGCAGAGCTTACAATCTCCTCTGTCAAGTTCAGAATCTTAGAGATGAACTATAGTTCTCGTGTCATAACACTTTCAAGATCGGACTATATCAGCAATATTTGTCCGCTCAACCCAGTAAGTGCGCCATTTGAAGAAAATGTCATCCCATTTGCTCCGGACACCGAAATGCTGACAATTTATTACGACTGCCGCACAGAGCTAACACAGTCTGTTTCTACTTACGTTGGAGAGATTTCTTGCCATGATGATGTGCGGAGTTACTATGTAACTAGAAACCTCTCTTCCCCTTTGCTTAACGGGGTTAGAGGCCTTATAAATGACTTCAAGGGTATTTGCAGAAGAAATGTCAGTATTCCTGCATCTAGACCCGCACTGGATACACTAGAGAGAACACCGACTCCATATAATCTGAAGAAGGCTCTTGAAGAAGGTTTTGATCTTGCATTTAACGAAGATTGTTCCTTGTGCATGGTCTCTGGGGGTGCATGTGGATACACTCAGATTTCAAGCAGATTCGTTTGCTATTGTGACGGTTGGGTCCATACCAATATATGTGATCATCTCTTTTGGGGTAAGATCTCTTGCTTACATGTTTCTTGTACCAGAACCACCTCTTTTGAAAAATTCTGTCAATTCCAATTAATGTTTTAAAAATGAGAGACCTTGATTGGTTTTGTAGCTGCCACCCGCAAACACTGCGGGCTGGTAGTGTTGTTGATGTTTAAAACAATCACATAACTTTGACATCCGTTTGTACTGTTCCAAACTTTTCAAAATTTAAAGCTTGTTCTTTCTAATGTTTATATGGTTGTTGGTTGATAAATTAAAAGTTTTAAACTATTTTCATAACAACTTTAAACTAAAATAATATCTATCAAAAATATTAACCACTAATATATAAGATATATAGAAATCAAATGAAATATTAAAAATATAATAATAATATTTATAAGAGAAACAGTTTTTTATTATTGTCGAAACTGAAAAACAACAAAAACATATCATTGTTATTAATAATATTTTTTAAATATATTGTATTTTAATACTGATAATTTTTATTAAACATCTAATGTATGTACTAATCAATCAATCATAATTATTTTGTACCGTAAACCCGTTTTCTAACCGCTAGTCGTATGAATTATTTAATAACGCTTGAAACTGTAGTCACTTGCATTTGTACTCCCACACATGCATTCACAATCGTTGTGTTTAAACTAGTCATACTCTAGATTATTTTAAAACGAATCAAATTTGTGTAAATCGATAATTTAAATCTGATAAATTCAGTAACATCAAAATATATTATAACTAGTTTAATTATATCATATTCACTATCAAGTTATCCATATCTTTTCTCTCTTACCTTGATCTTTTTTAGTATATTTACTTTTTCATCAAAGTAAGTTTCTAGTTAAATATATATATTTTTAAAAATAATATAAATGTAAAATATTGAATAAATTAATGAATAATTTGTCAACTAATAAAGTAATAAGCCCTTAAGCTCCTAATATTTCGCATATTATACATTTGTTTCCGCATATTATACATTGATTCGAAACTTTCCTAATGCGGTTATATTTGATGCAGGGTTTTCTATTAAAGCGAAACTAGGTACTCTCACCTTTCTCCTTTTCTTTCAATAAACCTGATTTGATTCCCATATACCATACGGCAACATCTTAATTTTATTATCAAAACTTTGGATTGTTTTCGTCTTAGGATTCGGAGTTGTTTTTTGGGGATCAGCGGTCAGCTTTTTTTTGGTAGGAATCTTCTATGTCATGTGGTGCACAAAGAAGACATCAGAGGATCTTAGACAACACGATCTAAAGGCCATTATTCCACTGAAACAGTATAGCTACGCGCAAGTAAAGATAATTACAAAGTCATTTGTTGAAAGGGTTGGGAAAGGCGGATTTGGAACGGTTTACAAAGGAACCCTTTGTGATGGTCGTAGTGTTGCAGTGAAGATCTTGAAAGACTCAAAGGGAAATGGGGAAGACTTCATCAATGAAGTTGCGAGCATAAGCAAAACTTCTCATGTCAACATTGTAGACCTACTTGGATTCTGCGCTGAAGGTTCAAAGAGAGCAATTCTCTATGAATTTCTTGAAAATGGATCGCTTGATAGGTTTATCTCGAAAAATGCTTCAATGAGTTTGGATTGGATGACACTACACAACATCTCTCTAGGAATTGCTCGAGGTCTGGAGTACTTGCACCATGGCTGCAAAGCAAGGATTGTACATTTTGACATAAAACCACATAATATACTGTTAGACGAAAATCTTTGCCCAAAAGTTTCAGACTTTGGCCTTGCTAAGCTCTGCAAGAAGAAGGAAAGTATCTTGTCACTACTGGGCACAAGAGGAACGATAGGGTACATTGCACCTGAAGTGTTTTCAAGAATGTATGGTAGCGTTTCCCACAAGTCAGATGTGTACAGCTATGGTATGCTAGTCCTTGAGATGATTGGAGCAAGGAACAAAGAACGAGCTGATCAAAACTCTGCATCAAACGCAAGTTCAATGTACTTTCCAGATTGGATATATAAGGATCTGGAGAAAGGAGAGAATGAAAGGCTTATGGGGAGTGGAATCATCAGCGAAGAGGAGGAGATAGCAAAGAAGATGACACTGGTGGGTTTGTGGTGTATTCAGTCATCTCCATCAGATCGTCCACCGATGAACAGAGTGGTAGAGATGATGGAAGGAAACTTGGACGCTCTCGAAGTCCCACCTAGGCCTGTTTTGCAAATTCCCCCAGCTCCTCTTCAGGATTCTTCTACACTTTCTGAGGATGTTTCTGCTTCAACAGAAGTATAATCCATGAATATTACATAAAGAAAGAATATATAAACGTACAAAAATAGGAGTATGTTTCAAAGCTCTCATTTAAGATATTACTTTTTGTTTTTGACCGCTCCAAAAACATATCTACATTGTTTATATAAACCCATCATACTTTCAAATATATCAGCTATCCCATTATATGGCAGCTTCCTCTGTTTGTTTGTTGCCTAAGGAAATCTGGATAGATTTCACTTATTTATAAGGGTTCATACTTCTTTTTTTTCTGTGTTCCCAGGATCGTCTTTCATAAGAACAATGAACCGCAGTTTGCTAAAAGAAAGCAAGAGAGTAATTGGAGCTGTCAAATGGTCCGTCCAGACTCCAGAGCCCAATTGAGCTTGACCAATTAGACCATTTCAATTTTGTGAAGTAATGGTTGGTCTATATTGGACAATGATCCAAACAAATGTCCAAGACCAATAGAGACCATGTCCAGATGGGCATGCCCGTGGGAATTGCATACTAACTTGTCTTAAACTTTCTTATGTGGAGAGCGGTTATTTAGAATCTGTCTCATAATGAAAAGGTAACCAAGAGAAACTAAAGCATCGAAAGAAGACTGGGGACATACAGACTTACTGCAGGCTACAGCAGCTGAATCCCCAACAAAATATTTAAGCTTCCAAGTCCATTTATATACTTTTTAGGTTCCAGATAGTTCTAAAGTAACACAGCTTTGGGTCATGAAAACACTTTTAGTTTCAATTCAATAAAGTAAAAGAATATACAAATGGAAAGTCCTTAAAAGAAAAACCAAGACTTCTGATGAATGATCTTGGGGAAGGACTAACCTTTTAAGGTTCTTCCATAAATTTCCTCTAACTTATCGAATACAACAACCTCATTGAGACTATTAGTGACTAAATTATATATTTAAGCCTCTCGTCATGGTGAAGACCCTCTAACCCAGTGCGTTACATAGTATCGACAAACAGATTAGAAATCTCGTACGTCTCAACAACGAGAGCAGCTGGAGGAAAAGGTTTTGAGAAAGCAATGGAAAGGTGGTTTGCAACAAGATGAATTATATTCTTGTGATCGGGTGTTAGCTTTAATCTACTTTCAACTTTTGATAGAATTCAAACTATAGCTGCATATATAGTAAAAACGTTTTTTTCTTAGGGATGAATCAGTTTTACATTAGTTCAGAAAAATAAAATCATTCATATATTTTTTTGTTTGAACACCAATCATTCATACATCTAACACTTCATTATGTTGAACAGAGACTAGAAATTTGATCTATCAGTGAAAATTTGAAAGTTTCAAACTGGTTCTTTTACCTTTTCAGTGTCGAAATATCTCATCTAAACAACGCGTTTCAAAAGGTCCACCTAAGAAAGACTCCAAATCTCTTTGTACCCGTCACTATCCTTAGTATTTGACTTTCCCAGTCTCATAGATCTTGTTTAGTCAGCTTCACTATAGAACGAACTAATTACATATAATGTTCTAAACCACAAAATAAATAATAGATAATCATTGACCGATCTCTCTGTATCCGTCACTATCGTTGCTTGACTTTGTTCTTCACCATCTCTACTTGCTTCTTATCTATCTCTCTCTTTTTGTTTCCCTTTAACCCAGGGGCTCACTGTTCACAGATCAAACCAATCATGTACTTTATCTCCATTTATCCTCTGGTCTTTTTCTTTCTCTTCTCCATATTCCACCATCTTCCTTGTGCTTCAAGTAAACTTGAATTATGTGAGACTTTGTTCGAATGTGGTAACATCACCGCCGGTTTCCCATTCTGGGGAGGGACACGTCACAGAAATTGCGGCCATCCGTTGCTGGAGCTTCTCTGCAATAAAAACAGCAGTACCTCTATTATCATCTCAGACCAAGAGTACTCAGTTTTCCATCTAAATCAAACATCCAACACTATTAAACTTACCAGACCAGACTTTCTAGGCTCTTTTTGCTCCTCTGCGTTCACCAACACAACCTTGCCTCCCCAAATTTTTGAGCTTTTGCCAACCTACAAGAATATCACTGTATTCTACCATTGTGACCCTTTTCTTCCTTACCTTTCAAGTCATACATGTCCCAAGATAGGTCTTATCTCATTGTCTGAAAATCATAACGGTACATGCCGTAATGGTTTCACGGTGAACGTTCCGAAGAGTTTTATTGCAACAGAGAAAAAGTTGAATATGACCAATTTAGAAAGTGTTTTAAGCAAAGGGTTTGAGGTGAAGTTGAAGATTGATAGAAAAGCATGTCAACAATGTTTATCCACTCATGGAAGCTGTGGATTTAACCAAACGTTGCCATTACGAAATAAATGCAATCCACTCCATCCGCAAACTAGTAAGTTTTTGAATTCCCAGTCTGTTTTGCATCATCTTTGTTGAGTAATCATCTTAGCAATAGAAATGTCTGTACCAAGAATGTTTTATATGTATAGAGTCAGTGGGTGCTTGTGGAAATAATCAGACCTTGAGTAGATTTGTCTGTTATCATAACCATACCTCTGGTTATGGACCAAGGATGTCTGATGGTACGATCTCTTGTTCGATTTTTCCAATGTTTTTCCACAACAATATCGGAAATTGTTTCTCCAGTTCCGAACCGAACGATTTTCCTTCTGCCAATGCATTGATGCAGGCTTGTCCTCTGGATCGGTAGTAGATTCTGGAGACCATGGTAAGATCTCATGTTCTTTTTTTTTTTTGCAATGTTCTACCACAAAAAACATTGGAAATTGTTACTCCATTTCGAACTGACTTTTTCATGGTGCCAATGCAATGATGAAGTCGTGACGTCTACTGCAGTGGCAATAGGTGCCTTACCTGCTTTTCTTACGAAGCATAATGTGTTTATAAAATTTTCTTACAGCACAATTTTCTTGTTACAGGTTGCGCAGCAGGTGTTATATTTCTGGCGGCATTCATAACGGTGTGTCTCCATTGCCAACAAATATCACATGATCCGGCTCAACAAAACCTCAAGACTGTTCCACAACCAAATATCGAACCATATAATCCACTGAAGAAGTATAGTTATGCACAAGTGACACGAATCACAAAGTCATTTGCAGAAGTGGTTGGGAAGGGCGGATTTGGCACTGTTTATAGAGGAACTCTTTGTGATGGCCGTATCGTTGCAGTGAAGGTATTGAAAGACTCAAAAGGCAATGGTGAAGACTTCCTCACTGAACTTGCAACCATTAGCCAAACTTCTCATGTTAACATTGTTACACTGCTAGGATTTTGCTCTGAAGGTTCCAAGAGAGCAATTATTTATGAATTTTTGGGAAATGGGTCTCTTGATAAGTTTATCTCAAGCAAGACCACCGTGGATATGGATTGGCCCACACTTTATGGGATCGCTCTAGGCGTTGCCCGTGGTCTGGAGTACTTGCACCATGGTTGCAGAACAAGGATTGTACATTTCGACATTAAACCACAAAATATACTCTTAGATGATAATCTTTGTCCCAAAGTTGCAGACTTTGGTCTTGCTAAGCTATGCGAGAGGAAAGAAAGCATCTTGTCACTACTAGACACAAGAGGAACGATAGGATACATTGCACCTGAATTGTTTTCAAGAATGTATGGTAGAGTCTCACACAAGTCAGATGTGTATAGCTACGGAATGTTGGTACTTGAGATGATAGGAGCAAGGAACAAAGAAAGAGCTGCTCAAAATTCTGCATCTGATGCGAGCTCAATATATTTTCCTGAATGGATATATAAGGATATTGAGAAGGGAGACACTGGAAGGCTTAACATGGATGGAATCGTCTGCAAAGAAGAGGAGATGGTTAGAAAAATGACACTGGTGGGTTTGTGGTGTATTCAGTCGTCCCCAATAGATCGTCCACCGATGAACAGAGTTGTGGAAATGATGGAAGGAAGTGTGGATGCTCTTAAAGTGCCTCCCAGGCCTGGTTTGCAAGTTCAAGTAGCGCCTCTTCAAGAATCTTCTACCCTCTCAGAGAACATTTCGGTTTATACAGAGTATGATCCATGAATGTCTCATATAAAAGAAGAAACCTCTTTGAAACCATATATATTCATGAATTATATTTATATGCCTTCTGTCTTTTTTACTTTCCTTGTGACTGTATTTAGAAATCCCTTGAAATTAAACGTATTTCACACATCAGCAAAATACTGATCTGCTTGTTTGTTGGCAAGTGATACAAGAAGTTTTTTCAGATGTGTGCTATGTTTTGGTTTTTCTTAGAATCATAAAAAATGAACAAATAAATAATAATTTAAACCCCTGAATTTAGTCTGAGTCATTACTAAACTTTAATGCTTGTTGTTCAAAAATCCGTATTTCCTACTACACACTTAATTAGTTTATTTTGAACGTGCACGTTTCAACCAAATTCTTTGACATATCATTTTATTGGATTTTCCAAAGACCAAGGGTGTGCGTGCTTGTAGGGGATTCGTGAGTAGTAACAAGAAAAGTACAAATTATGTTCTTACAGAAAAGGTAGTTGAGTCATAAATACTTACAAGAAACATTATTGAGATCTCTCAAGGAGAAATCAATGGTGAACCAACCCTGAGTAGTGACTCCATTAACCGGGTAAGATTTTTGGCGATTTGGGTAAATATCTCCAATATTTGAAGCATTGTTCAACTTTAAATCAGGGAAGGAAACCCCATGTCCATCTTTGGTTAGCTGAACATCACAGCATAGAACAGCACCGGCTACACTTGTCTGCATTGCGAAGTTGTAAGCATCAATACTTGAATCTGGAAACAATCCAGAAAACCCACCACGAGCAATCACAAGTGGAGCATCACCTGGTAAGAAACAGAAAAGTAGTCACAACCTCTTCTACTGCATATATGTTCTACTTTCTCTACGTTTTCCCTATTTTTCTTGGAGATTCATGCGTAAAGAAACTAACAAATAAATAGAAAGTGAGAGATGTCTAACCACTGAAAGTCTGCCATGGACTTTTTGATCCTTTAGCATCAATTTGAGCCGCAAACAACTGAATCAGAACAATACTATTGAGTAGAACTGTTGAAGCTCGCATTGTTGGATTACCAATCCGGGAAGTCACTGGTAACTTCTTTGTTTTCACAAGCCACAGATAGAACAATGTTGCCTAAGCATTGGTCCAAATACAGAGCATCAAGAGTTTTTTTTTCTAATAAAATGGCTTTTTAGTTGACTCTGGAAGTCGTCTCCTCCTTCAATATTTTAATAAACACAAATTTTCTTTTTTTTTCTTTTTAATATGAATAAGAAAGTAGAAAACCCAAAACAAATGAATCGTATTGGTCATTTACCCGATCAGCAGCTATAAAAATAACCTCTGCCCTTCGTTTTAGTTACTTTTTCCAAACCTTTGTTGATATTACATAAAAGCCAGTTCTTCCGGGAAATCTTCACGGTTATATGAGAAGGACGTGTTGGCAAACCTATACCATACTATCTCCAAAATCGTTTGTCTTTATACGTTTAACTTATCCACCATTGGGAAGCTAAAAGACTAGAAAAGTCAGCAATTTGATTAGATTTTCAACCGGCAACGTCAAAGACTCAAGTTAAAACTGGAAAGTATCTTAATGAAGTATCCACCAGATATTCGAAAACTGGAAGGTATCATAATGAAGCGAGCATATGGTCTGATTGCCAAAACTATAATTTCCTTAGACTAGAAAAGTCATGTAATATATTGCTTTCCTGTCCAAATATATTGCATAAGTGCAAAATTTATCGTTTCTTGCTGTACAACTAATTATATCAATGGGTTATTAAAAAAATAATGAAGAGACGACTTCAAGAGTTCAGTAATAAAGCTATTAAAGAAAAGCTTATGTATTAAACTCTCTACTCAATAAGTATTTACAGTTAAAGAGAAACTTGAAGCCTCTTCACCCACCAGATTTTCGAAAACCGGAAGGTATCATAATGGACCCAGCATATGGTCTGACTACCAAAACTATAATTGCCTTAGATTAGACAAGTCATGTATTTTAAGGCTTCCTGTCCAAATTTATTGTACAAGTACAAAATTTGTAGTGTCTTGCTGTACAGTAATTTTATCAATGGGCTACGAAATAATCACATGCACTGGCGTCTGAGTTTTATTAGTCATTCGTTTTGGCTTAATACGAGTTGTTTTGTACTCTATATTTTACAATAGTGTGGATTAGGTTTGCCAACAAGTCTCTCTCATGTCCCACTGAAGATTTCATAGAATCAGATATAAGTAATAAAAGGGAGATATCCTCCTTAACCAAGCTGTCCACGTAGGCAATTTTAATCAACCAATTAGAGAGGGTGTTTTTGCCATGTCAAATATGTGTTGATTTTCTTGGGCTTCGACTTACCATAATTTTTAAAACAATAGAACCCAACCCATTAGATCATAGACAGACCCAGCCAGCGACCAAACCATTTCGACCTCTCCCTTACGCGTCTCTCAAATCCTATTAACCTAAATCGAATCTTCGTCCCTTTGTCGATTCTTCATCTCCTTTGTCGATTCCTAATCCCTTTTGCTCTTCCTCTTCTTTGATCCGTTTCACGATCTGACCCTAAACAATCAATACAACTCCACTCCGTTCTCTCTTTACTCTCATTTATGGATTCGTTTTGCTTTTCTCCTTCAGATTTTGTTTATATAACTCTTAATCCGCATTTTCTCCTTCTTTTGTTTATACAACTCTTGATACGAGTCTTATTCCGATTAAGCTTAGTTGCAATGAGTTCCAACGGAAGTTCCATCTCCGAGAAACCAAAAGGCGTTGAGTCTGACTCCTCTCCCGGACCGATCAAACCCATCGGAACACCCCATGTCTCATCCAACCACTCAATAGGCGATCTCCACTCGAAGCGAGACAAAGGCGAAGCGTCGGTCACTTCCGGTCTGACCAAACTCAGCGGCAAAACTGCTGTCTCTTCCGGCGTCTTGATCGGCGTACCTATGTCGAAGAACCCCAATGGTAAGAACCCTTATCGTTTCATTATGAGATTATAGTGTCCGTCTGATTACCAGTATAAAAAATAGAGAATCTGAAGCTATGAGGTTTAAAACAATGAGATGAGCAAAATAATTGTTTTTAGTAGATAATTTTTATACTAGAGTAAATAGAAACGCATGTGAAATTGTGGATTTTTAGTTCCCTTTTTTGATGATGGTAACGTTCGTATTCCTATGCAGGTGCGATCATTCACAGCACGAAGGCTGGTGTCTCCTCAGGTGTTAGAGGCAAATCTGCTGTCTCTTCCCGCGTCAGGGGAAAAGCTATTGTCTCGGCCGAAGTGGTGGCTTTCAAAGATGTGAAATACGGACCTCATGATGGCGAGTTGAGGTTCCGGTTGATCCATTTTTGGGAAGCTCGAAATGTTGTGTCAAAGGTGCTTATCGGTCTCGAGATGCTTCTCATCGACCAAGAGGTATAACCCAAAATCTTGCTTACAGATTAGTTTAGAAATTGAAACTTATCGTTCTAGACTTTACTTTGGCAGAGACTTTATGATTAGAAAATAATTTATGATTTTGGTTTCTTGGTCTCACTTTGGCAGTTTAGTTTTGCTAATAAAAAAAGAGAACATATTCCATTAAAACTTGCTAATAAAAAAAGAGAACATATTCCATTAAAACTTTGACTGATGAATATTTTAGATAATTTATAGCAAGTGTTTGCTTTTATTGATAGTACAGTAACTATAATTTTGTTGTTGATGCGTTTCTATGATTTCCTGTCTAGCATTTCTGATTTAATTTCTTTACTGATGATAACAGGAGACTGTCAGCCAGGGTTTCATCCCAGCTGGGAAGATAGACACTTATTTGCCACACATGAGAGCTGGTGGCCTTTACAGACTCAACAGTTTTTTCGGTTCTCACAACAAGAATTTGTATCGTGTTGCGGAACCAAGTTTCACCGTCACATTCTCATCGACTTCTGTCCTCTCTGATCTAACGGACAGTCCGGTTTGTTTCCTTGAGGACCGGTTCCGGATCCATGGATATGAGGAGTTCGATGCTGCCTGCGACTTGAGAGGGGATCTTTATGGTAAGCTCCCCGTGTTATATAATGTGTTTAAATCGATCAAGTATGTTCAGCATTCTTTGTCTAGGATAATGTTTTGATCTACACTTACAATTTTAGGCTACATTTTTGGGTTTATGATAAATAAAGCATTGAGTTTGTTTATTTTATCTTGCAGATTATGTTGGCCACATCAAGCTTGTGAATGGACAGGTTCTAAGTGATAGTCTCATGCTAGATGATGCCGAGATAGCTTCATCACGCCGCGTCTTGCTCCATGTTCAAACACATGAGTAAGCTAATCTATTTTTTTCATATTCATATGTTGTCTCTCTCTTAACACATGTGTTTTGTATGTTATAGTGGTCCGGTGATGAAGTTGTACCTATGGGACAAGGCTGCCTCAGATTTTAGTGAGAAATTTAAAGCATCTGGAGGAACCGCACGTGTTGTTTTGGTCACTACTTTAAACCCGAAACGATTTGGAGGTCCGTATTATCAACCTTTTTAATTTTTAAGCAGGACACAGGATGGTCAAGGAGTCTTATCTGGTTAGGTTAGCATTGGTAGTAGAGCTGCTTTTGGACATATACATATACATATGAGTAACCGATAGGTTCCGAGATAGCAAATATTAGACATATATATATTTCTACATCTCATTTACATTATAACTTTGCATATGTATTATAACAATGTATCTGTTATAGGTGCCCTCGCTCTCTCCTCTATGACGCCATCACGTGTTTTCTTGGACAAAGATGTTCAAACAACCGAAGAGTATCTCACTTGGTAAGCATTCTATATTTAAATTTTGGCTGTTGTATTCCACATTGTATTTGATGTTTGGGTGTTGGCTTCAGGATGAACGCGAACTTATCTGTTGCCAACAGAGTTAACGCAGACGTTGTCACTAAGACTGAGACAATGACCATAGGCGAGCTCTTATTCTATATTCAGCAGGAAGATGCCAAGGTTATACAATATCAATGATTAACGCCTTCAATATGATAGTCTTAATCTCTTAATTAATTGTTTCGCATCTTGCAGGTTGCTTGGTTTGAGTGCATAGCAACCGTTGCTGATGTTGTGCACGGTTCATCCTGGTATTACATAGGCTGTGGTGTGTGCCACACTAAGGCAACCAAAGGGCCTACCACCCTTATGTGTAAAAAATGTGGGAAACCCGACATTGTTGGTGTTCCACAGTAAGTGACTCAGCTGTACTTATTCTTATACTTTAATGCACTCATTATAACTCTGCACATGACACAGGTACCTGGCCAAGATCTCTGTGTATGATAATGAGGATCAGGCGTCTTTTGTGCTCCTCGGTGATGCTGGACATGAGTTATCGGGAAGAAAAGCTTCAGAGTTGGTTGCAAGTTATTTCGAGGTAATTACAACCCTGTGTGCTTATGTTATTTGAATCTATATTCTCCAAGATAGCTAGATATATATAGTGACAGTTGTTTAATGTATATTAGGCTAATGAGAATGTAGAAGATGACCACTTGGTTCCGGTACCTCAGGCTCTTATCGATACCATTGGACAGACTCGAAAATTCATTGTGAAGGTATCAGATCACAATTTGACAGGCAAGACCCAAGCTTTGACTGTGACAGAGGTCCTCACCCCAGAAGATCAAGAAGCTGAAGCCCAAGGAACTCTGCAGAATGGAGTTGCTGATGGTGATCCTTCCACATGCGCTGGGATAGTGAAGAGGGCTGCTGATAAGGTCAAGGCAGAAGACCCCAAGCGAGCCAGATGTGGCTAGGATGTGTTGAATCGTGGTTTTATGATTACTAAGACTCTATGCTTTGTTTTTTTTTTAATCTCAGACTTTGTGTTTGCAACATTGAACTATCTTTCTTATTGTCTCTGCATAATGTTTTTTACCTTAAGTTTGATGTTTGAGCATCTTTGTTTTGTTGGATTTGAAGCTTTTACGAATTTGGTTGTTTTAAGTCTTGCAGTTTACATTTACAAATGCATTCACGAATAGATTTTTTAAGAAAAAATTGTGTTCTAATCATTAAAGGTTTTGGTTTTGAGCAACCATGTAGCATCATGCGAATTTAACATGGCTTAGACTGTTGGTCTAGGAGGTTCAACTGATTCCATTATTAGGTTCATATTTTTTTTAAAGCAAGATACTTAAGGACCTCAAGAAAGAGTTTGGTTGCAATGGTACACTGGTTGCAAACACAATAATTGCATATAAATAAATATATTATCAATTCAAATATCACTAGAATAAATTATTTACATATGTTCAGAATATTTAATATTAAATCAAACATACAGGGTTTTTTTATCAAAGAAAAATTATTTTATCACATAAAATACAATTTAAAAATACTCATGCATTTGAAATATTTAGTAAAAAAATGAATATCAATTTTTTACATATCACAAAAATATTTATTATAATAAAATTATACTTTTATTGTGTAAGAATATTAAAAACACTTATGTATATATAAAATTATATACAATATATATAAGGAGATATATCTCTTTTGTTTTAAAAAATTATGATGTAAACTATTATTTTGGATAACACAATATAAATTATTTTTATATAATGATGATTACCAAATAACAATTCATTATAATTTACGATAATATAATAACAAACCTAATTATTTATTTAAGATATGAATATTTTATAACAAAATATAAATTATTTTAAGACAATGATAATTCTCAAATCAATAAAATTTCTTTTTAATTAATTGTTAATTATATACTAACAGATTTATTTATTTATTAAGGATAATAAATCTTTAAGCTGATTTAAATTTAAGTATGAGAGTTCAGAGGCAAAAAATCACTTTACAAATTACAATATAAATTATTAAAATAAATATAAATTAATTAATTAAATAAAAATTTAATTATACCAAACAATCCGCGCGTAGCGCGGATAAAAGATCTAGTATTATTTAAAAAAAATGAAGACGACTTCAAGAGTCAACTAATAAAACCATTTATTAAAGAAAAGCTTATGCATAAAAGTCGACTATTGTTGTTTTCCTATCTATATGGTGTAAATTCCCGAGAAGAAAGAAGGTTGTGAAGTTAACTTCCGGCAAGTAATCCGACAATGCAAGCTTCGACAATTTTACTCTATGGTCTTGTTCTGATTCAGCTGTTTGCTGCTCAAACAAATGCTAAAAGATCTAGAAGTCCATGGCAGACACTCAGTGGTAAGAGTGCACTCACTTTTCTGTTTATTTCCTTAATGGATGATTTTCCGAGAAATAAAAGGACTTTCTTTCTTTATATAGATGTGTAGTATAAGTTGGGATAATCTCTTTTATTAAAATAACTTTTTGTTTTTTTCACCAGGTGATGCTCCTCTTGTAATTGCTAGTGGTGGGTTTTCTGGATTGTTTCCAGACTCGATTCTTGATGCTTATAAGCTCGCAATGCAGACAAGTGTACCCGGTGCTGTTCTATGGTGTGATGTTCAGTTAACCAAAGATGACTTTGGCATTTGCTACCCTGATTTAAAGCTGAACAATCACTCAACTATTGAAAGTGTCTACCCAAAACGCCGAAAATCTTATCTGGTTAACGGAGTCCCTACTAACGGTTGGTTCACCATTGATTTCTCCTTGAGAGATCTCAAGAATGTTTCTTGTAAGTGTTTCAGTTACTGTCTGAAAATAATTGCATGTTGCTTCTCACAAATGGCTCTCTTTTTTTTCTTTTACATGTTTGCAGTGATCCAAGGAATATTATCACAGACAGGAAAAATTGATGGAAATGGATTCTCAATTTTAACGGTCCAAGATGTAACAGCGCAGATAAAACCAGAAAGTATTTGGTTAAATGTTCAGCACGATGCATTCTATGCTCAACATAATCTGAGCATGAGCAGCTTTCTGGTATCAGCTTCAAGAACTGTTTCCATTGACTACATCTCTTCCCCTGAACTGAATTTCTTTCAGAAACTTACCGGCCATTTCGGGCGTAACGGACCAAGTTTTGTGTTCAAATTTCTTGGAAAAGAAGATTTTGAGCCGACAACAAAGCGAACATATGGTTCTATCTTGAGTAACCTAACTTATGTCAAGACGTTTGCTTCAGGAATTCTCGTTCCGAAATCGTACATATTGCCACTGGATGACAAGCAGTACTTGCTTCCTCCTACATCCTTAGTTCACGATGCTCATAAAGCTGGATTACAAGTATATGTGTCAGGTTTTTCCAATGATGCTGATATTGCATATAACTACAGTTTCGATCCAGTGTCTGAGTATCTATCTTTTATGGACAATGGTGATTTCTCTGTCGATGGTGTGCTCTCTGATTTTCCCATAACTGCATCTGCATCAATTGGTAAGCATATTTTCTTCGAGAGTTTTTTTCTGGACACTAAGCTTGTGTTTTATGCAATTATTTGTTTTCATATTTTCCTCAGACTGCTTCTCCCACATTGGCAGAAACGCTACAAAACAAGGTAGTAAGAGTAAATATTTGCATAATTGACAAAAAAAAAGAGAGTACTTATTTGCATAATTATTTTCTTTATAATTGAAAAATAATCCTATAGTTGACTTTATCATCTACCAAATGGTTCGTGTCTCAGTGGATTTTCTTGTTATATCAAAACATGGAGCGAGTGGGGACTATCCTGGATGTACAAATCTGGCATATGATAAGGCAATCAAAGATGGAGCTGATGTTATCGACTGCTCGGTCCAAATGTCCAGGGAAGGAAAACCCTTTTGCTCAAATTCCATTGATCTCGAGAAAAGCACAATGGCCGCCCAGACTCCTCTTAGAAACCGTTCAACAATTATTCCTGAGATTAGCTCACATGCTGGAATATACACTTTTAGTCTCACATGGCCTGAGATCTACAACTTGACTCGTAAGTTTCTCAAATATCTATTTCCTTATCAATTTTACATTATCCTAACGTAATATGATAAGATAAAACTACGGACTACTTGAGAGATTTACATTACCATAACTATTCTCCCATTTTTTGTGCAGCTGCGATTTCAAACCCTTACAGGAATCCGAATGAGAGAGATTCTGGGAGGATTATGTCACTCTTTGAATTTCTGAACTTGGCAAAGAACTCCACTTCTCTCTCTGGTATTTTGATCAGTGTAGAGGTGAGTTCTAGCATTCATGTCGGGTCAGGGTCCTTCAATATAGCAAATTTGGATCCAATAGGTATTTTTAGTTTTTCTGGTTCGGTTCCGAATCGGTTCATGTTAGGTCCGGGTCGGTTCGGATGATGATTTTGAAAACCTGTTTAAAAACCTATAATTTTAGGGCACATTCCAGATTCACATTGGTTTGGATATTTTGGACCCGAACTAGATCCGAATTATCGAAACTGGACCCAAAAACCCAAAAAATGTAAATACCCAAAACATATTCAAAAGTTTACCAAAAATTATCCAAAGTACCCAAATACCCAAACTATATTTCAAAAAATCTGAATTTTTGCTTGAACAAACCGAATACCTAAAACCCAACTTTTTAAAAATATATGTAATCCCCCAAACATTATTTGAGAAGTGATTTGCCACATATACTCTCCACAATCACTTTCAGAAAAACATGACATGACTACTACTAATATTTATGACATGGCTTATGACTAAATATGACATGGATAATTATTTTAATATTAATTTATATTTTTGATAAATTTTTTAGAATATAGTTTTAACTCATACATTATATTTAATGTTGATTTATATTTTTGGTAAACTTTTTAAAATAATGTAATAATTCATACATCATCGCTAAAATAAATATATTCAAATATGACTTCATATATTTTGAAATATTATTTAATTTTATTTTTATAATTATACAAATTCTTTATAATTATTTTCAAAAATTTCAACAACTTTATTAAAAAATTATAAATTTTTAATCATGAGTTTCTTTTATATATCTACAAATTTTATGAATACTGTTTATTTTTTAATTTTTGATAATTATACAATTTAGAGTAATTGGCGTAGATGTACCCAGAAACCCATGTAATTTGTCATATAACATTGTTTCTTTATAATATTTTAGTGACTATAATACCCTTATCTCTCTCTCTCTCTCTCTCTCTCTCTCTCTCTCTCTCTCTCTCTCTCTCTCTCTCTCTCTCTCTCTCTCTCTCTCTCTCTCTCTCTCTCTTCTCTCTTTTATGTGTTCTAATCTCTTTATCTCTCGTACAAATTCTTCAAATCATCTTCTAATTCAACACAAATCTCTTATTTTTTTTATTCTGATTATTTTGACACCCATAATGTTAATCTTATTATCTCACCCCAATTCCAATGTTTCCAATTTCGAATCACAATCAACTTTTAGATAATATATACGTTAGTAGGTATTTTATTACTTACCTGCTATTATTTAGATTTTAATGATTCTTAATCGATACATGAAGTGTTAGCTGTTACAAATAGATTTGGAGCTATTTAATAGATAATTAATTAATTGTTAATAGTTTCATTAACTGATATATGATTTGTTAGTCGATACATTTGTTTGATACATAGATTGTTAGATGATACTGAAATTATTAGCGGATATGTTAGTTGGTATGTAGATTGTTACCTGCTATGTAAATATTTAGCTGATAGATCTAGAGTTACTTGTTTTCGACAAAGCATAAGGGCATTTTCGTCCGCACAGTGTCAAAATGTTACTCCTTTTTGTATTATCCATAATTATGGCCATTCAGCAAATTTACACCTTAATTGGGAATATTCCACACATTGTCTCTACAATTTATATAATTTTTTTTTAATTTTTTTCAAGTTGATTTAATATACTTAACCAAAATAAATATATAAAAAATCTATCTAACATTATCATTTTAAAGATATACACTAGATTTTGACCCGTGCAACCGCACGGGTGTTTGTTTTCACTTTTCTATACATAAATTATTGTTTTAAAACATAAGTGGTATATATTTTTAAAGTTAATCATGTACTTAAATATTTATATAACTATTTCAAATACAATAATTTTATAATTTACATGTTATAAGTAATTAATTGTTTAAACCTTATGTATTTGCTGCTTCTTATTATATATTTATCTTATTGTATTTGCATTTAGTTATTAAGCAAATTAATATATTCATGAGAAAATATATTTAAAAAATATTTTGTATTTAATTTATGCTAAATTCTGACCCGTATTTTAAAACTGGATTTCTTTTTACTAATATTTTCATGCTTATTCATTTTAGGTAATTTATTGTTGTATATATAAAAGTGTAAGATATGTTAATTTTTAGATATATATTATATAGTTTGTTAATTTTAAGTCGTTCTATCATCATATTATATTTTAAATAAATAGTTTTATATTTATGAAAATAAAATTTATAAATTTATCAATTGAATATAATTTTATCATATTTATTTTAGTATAATAATTATATTTTAACAGGATCATGACTATAAAAGTAGATAAAATAGGATATAATTTATTTATTTTCATTTCTAAACGATAACTTAAAATACATTAAGTTATTGTTTAAATATTACACAGATTTATTAGAATTTTTAAAATATAATATATACATATATATTATATTTAAAATGAAAATATATTATGATTAAAGTAGTTACAAAGATTTTATATTATTAACTTTAAAAAATACATGTTAATTTTTATACATGTATTATATAGTTTGATAATGTTAACCCATCTTACCAACATATTAGATTTTATTTTAGAACATAAATATTTTATAATTACGAAAATAAAATATATAAATATATAAATTTAATACAATTTTATTATATTTATCTCAATATAATAATTTTAATTTAATATGATTGATTATGATTATATAATAACTAAAATATTATAGATTTTTTTATTTTTCATTTTATATAACTGAATATATTAATGTATAATAATATTTTAAACTAATTTTGAAATTAGTGAAAATATTTAAATATAATTTCAAAAATGAAGATCTTGCAAAAATCTTCTTAAACAGATTTGTTAGAATTTTAAAATAAATATATTTATATTTAAAATGAAAAGATATCAAAAGATACTATGATTAAAATATTTTTAAAAATTATATTTATTATTAGTCTGAATTAAAATATAGTATGAATTTCTATGAATAGGTCCATTTTTAAAAAAATCACAAATGAATCAAGGTTGTGACTTCTGTTTTAATATATAAGATATATGTTCTTAAATATAGTTAAAAAAAAAATATTTTATCTTAATTTTATGTTTAATTAAATCAAAATTATATTAAAATATTGGTAAAAAAAATAAAATCTATAATATTAATAAATTTTATTTTTAAATATAATTAAAATTTAAAAGGTTATTATTGCACATGGTGTAAGAAAACACCTAGTACCAAAAATAAACCAAAACACCTAATATACCTAGGGGTGTCAAAATGGGTCATGACCCATGGGTTGATCCAACCCAATTTGACCCATTAACCCAAATGAATTGTTTATTTTTGATCCAATGGGTTAATGGGTTAAAAGGTTAATTGGTTAACAGGTTAATGGGTTAACAAGTTAATGGGTTAACAAGTTAATGAGTTTATTGGGTTGGGTCGATTCTGACCCATTTTGTTTTCAATTAAAAAAAACATGAGTAAACTCAATTCTAAGGTTTGATAAAATTGGAAAATCATGAGTTTCTCTAAAGTCCAATCATTTATTCGGTGGTAAAATACATTTCCCGCCAAAACCGTAAAATACGTTTTTCCGCCAAAACGTGTTTTCCCGCCAAAACTGCAAAACTTGTTTTCCCGCAAAAACGCAATTTCCCGCCAAAACTGAAAAACCAATTTTCCCGCAAAAACGCATTTTCCCGCCAAAACCGCAAAAACCCATTTTCCGCCAAAACCACAAAAAACGCATTTTCCGCCAAAACCGCAAAAACCCATTTTCCTGCCAAAACTGCAAAAACGCATTTCCGGCCAAAACCGTAAAAACCCATTTTCCCGCCAAAACCGCAAAAACGCATTTTCCCGCCAAATCCGCAAAAAACATGTTTTCCCGCCAAGACCGCAAAAACGCATTTTCCCGCCAAATCCGCAAAAAACATGTTTTCCCGCCAAAACCACAAAAATGCATTTTCCTGCCAAAACCGCAAAAACGCATTTTTCCGCCAAAACCGCAAAAAACATGTTTTCCAACCAAAACCGCAAAAACGCATTTCCGGCCAAATCCGCAAAAAACATGTTTTCCCGCCAAAACCGCAAAAACCCATTTTCCCGTCAAAACCACAAAAATGCATTTTCCCGCCAAAACCGCAAAAACGTGTTTTCCCGCCAAAACCGCAAAAACACATTTTTCCGCCAAAACTGGGAAAACTCACTTTCCCGCAAAAATGCTATTTTCCGCCTAAACCACAAAAAACATTTTATCATTTTGATCAACTTGGTCTTAACTTAAAAATAATTTATTATAAAGATATTAGGTCGATGGGTCAACCATTAATCCATCTAACCTATTTAATTTAATGGGTCATGGGTCAACCCAACCTATTTAATAAATGGGTTGGGTTGACCCATAACCCATTAACAGTAAAACCATTTGGGTTTTGGGTTGGGTTGACCCATTTGACCCATTTTGACACCCCTAAATATACCTAATATATACAATAATATTTTGAAATTACGGGTATCCAATCGGGTCTCGGAGAGAACCGAACGCGAACTTGTACCTGCATGTCCTGAACAATATCCAACATGTTAATTTGCCTTTATCCAGATCCGAACCGAACCTGTTTTTTCAGGTCGGTTTCGGGTTAGGTTTTCAGTTCCGGGTAAAATGCTTAGGCGTATTCAGCTACTCTTAAGATTTTAGCAATCAGACTGTGACGTCTTCTAATGGCAAGCCATTATTTATTTTTGTGTCCTTCAGAATGCAGTGTACCTTAGAGAGAAGAAAGGTCTCGACCTTGCTAAAGCGGTTCTTGATACACTCACGGAAGCTGGTTACAGCAATGGAACGACCACGAAAAGAGTCATGATACAGTCGACGAACAGCTCGGTTTTAGTTGACATCAAAAAGCAGAGCAAGTATGAGACTGTCTACAAAGTTGAAAAAACAATTGATGATATTAGTGACTCTGCTATCGAAGACATAAAGAAATTCGCTGACGCTGTTGTCATCATAAAACCATCAGTCCTTCCCTTATGTGATGATTCATTTGTCACTGGGAAAACCAATGTAGTGGAGAGGCTGCAGAAGTCTAAGCTCCTGGTCTATGTGGAACTGTTTCAGAATGAGTTTGTATCTGATGCAACAGTTGAGATAAACTCATATATCACTGGAGCCGGTATCAATGGAACCATCACAGAGTTTCCTCTTACCGCTTCAAAATACAAAAGTAAGTGTCCTCAAAGTTGAACTACCAAAGGTTTCACAACACAGAGTTTTTAACATCAACACCTAACTTTGTTTCTGCAGGGAATCGATGTCTGGGAACGAAAGAAACTCTACCGTACATGGCCCCTGTTATACCTCGCGGTCTCTTACAAACGGTGAATCCTTTATCTCCAGCCCCAGCTCCAAGCCCAGCTCCAAGCCCAGTTTTCACAGATGATTATGTCGCTGGGCCACCACTACCTCCAAACCTTAGTTTCACAAATGATGGTCGTTACAAACTATGCAGCCAACCGTTTAGCTGTGGCGATCAGAAGGATCTATTGTACCCTTTCTGGATACCTGAGAGAGAAGAGTGCGGCTACCCCGGCTTCATGCTCAATTGCAGCAGTGGATTCGCAGAGCTGACTCTCTCCTCCGTGAAGTTCAGAATCTTAATGGCAAACTATGACTTACATTACATAACTCTCGCCAGAATGGATTATACCGACAATCTTTGTCCCTCAAATCCACGAAATGAACAATTCAACCAAAGCGCCCTTCAATTCGATCCCGGCACCAAGCTGCTAACAATTTTATATGGCTGCCGGGACTTACCATCAAATATTTCTAATAGCCTAGTTTACAATTACGTTACAGATTTTCAATGTGAGGGTGGTATGGAAGGGCTAAGAAACTACTGCTTTGTGAAAAACACCTCGTCTGCTTTGCTCTACATGAGGGATGGCACTAAAGACTTGGAGAAAAATTGCAAAAAGGAAGTCAGTATACCTGTTTGTGACTCGACGTTATCCAGTCTGCGTTCAGATAATCCAAACAAGTCTCTTGAAAAGGGTTTCAATCTTGAAATTAAACAAGACTGCTTAGTGTGCTTAGAATCCAACGGTGCTTGTGGATATAATCGCGGATTCGTCTGCTATTGTGGCGATGGGACTCATGGACATAACTGTTATGGTAAACCATTGTCTTGTCTGATTTTGTTCTTTTACTTTTCTTTCTCTTCGACATCAAGTTTGGTTCCATTCTAATATTTTGAACGGTTGAACAGGGTCTTTGGTCAACGCAATCCACAAAGGTTAGTTTGATTGGAAGATAGATTTTGAACTTTGTTTTTCGTACTTTTATTTCGAGATCAAGTTTAGTTGCATTCTGACTAAATTTTAATTGCTGAACGGTTGAACAGGATCTTGGATCAATGTAATTCTCAAAGGTTAGTTCACTGGGAGCATACATTTTGAACTATATCCGATACATATAGTAAAAATGAAGTTATTTAATCCAAGTTTTCTCTGTATTTCTAGTTGCGGGTTCGATAGCAGGCGTTGTTCTGTTCGTGATCTTATTATTATTCTTTCGTCATTATCTACGGATGAAAGAATTACGTCTGAGACAACAGAACCTGAAGTCCCTCATTCCACTCAAACACTACACTTATGCACAGGTGAAAAGAATTACAAAGTCATTTGCGGAAGTGGTCGGGAGAGGCGGATTTGGAATTGTTTATAGAGGAACTCTTTCTGATGGCCGTATGGTTGCGGTGAAACTCTTGAAAGATTCAAAGGGTAATGGTGAAGATTTCACCAATGAAGTTGCAAGCATGAGCCAAACTTCTCATCTCAACATTGTTACCTTGCTTGGTTTCTGCTCTGAAGGTTCCAAACGAGCAATTATATATGAATTTTTGGGAAATGGATCTCTTGATAAATTCATCTCAGACAAGTCCTCGGTGAATTTGGATTGGGCGACATTGTATCAAATTGCGTTAGGAGTTGCCCGTGGTCTGGAGTACTTGCATCATGGCTGCAAAACAAGGATTGTACATTTCGACATCAAACCACAAAATGTACTCTTAGATGAAAACTTTTGCCCCAAAGTTTCGGACTTTGGGCTTGCTAAGCTCTGTGAGAAGAAAGAGAGTGTCTTGTCATTGCTGGACACAAGAGGTACAGTAGGGTACATTGCACCAGAAATGATTTCAAGAGTTTATGGGAGCGTGTCTTACAAGTCAGATGTTTATAGCTATGGAATGTTAGTTCTTGAGATGATTGGTGCAAGGAACAAAGAAAGCGCTCATCAAGACTCTGCTTCTAACACAAGTTCAATATACTTTCCTGAATGGGTATATAGGGATCTTGAATTAGGAAAGCCTAGAAGGCTTATTGAGGACGGAATCAACAATGAGGAAGAGGAGGTAGCAAAGAAGATGGCATTGGTGGGTTTGTGGTGTATTCAGCCTTCCCCATTAGATCGGCCACCAATGAACAGAGTCGTAGAGATGATGGAAGGAAGTCTTGAAGCTCTTGAAGTGCCTCCAAGGCCTGTCTTGCAGCAAATTCCCACGGCAGCTCTTCAGGAATCTCTAACGCTTTCAGATAGTTTGGTTTAAGCAGAATGTTTGATATCTGTAGCCCTTTGAAATTTATCAAAGCGCAGAAGCAGCGATACATGTATCTGAGAAATGTCATATAATGTCTATATTTCGAAAAAAGTGAAAACATATGTTAAATTAGTTTGTTGAGTGGTGTTATCTTAAATTGCTCAAGTTCAGATCAATCATGTGATTAATCCAACAATTTATCATTTAAATCGCAATAAGGAGACGGTAATAAACTTATGTTTTATAGGTTTAACTAACAATTAAATTGATACCATCTAACCTCCAAACAAGCACGGCCTACGGTTCACATATTCCCCTAGTTCTGTGTCCACCTTTAGCATTGTAACGATAGTCAAAAGTTCATAAGACTAACAATTAGTAATTATTTTTTCTTTGACCTTATTTAAAGAGAGAATAGACACAGCTGAAAGACAGAAGATGTGGTTTTCAACGTCACAACCAAAAGAGACTAAATTTCAGCTTACTATGGAGATGTGACTTATGTATGTTTACCTTAGACAGAAGATGTGGTTTTTAAGATTATTGAATTAATAAGGTTTCCAGTCTCCTAACTGAAAAGTCTTTGGTTGTAAAAGTAAACAATTTTAGAAGACAAGAGATAGTGTGGTATAGTTGTGTGGACAAGTCTCTCTTACTCCCATTAAAGTAGAAAATGAGTTTTAGAATAACCAATACCACTCTTTTGTTGTTGTTCTACTTCAGCAGCAACGTATTAGTCATATTAACAGTGTCCAACGGAAAAATGATTAGCACCAAATGAAAAGCCTAATTAAGAAAGCCATGCGAATAGAAAAGCTCTTCCCTTTCATATTTGGTCTCTCTCGCGTTAAACCACTTGCTCCGCTCCTCTTTAACAGTAACCAAAGACAGAATACACACTTTTCAAGAATGAACTATCCCTTTAGTTTTTGTTTGATATTATTTGCCATCTTCTCCTCTTTCAGCCATCTTCCTGGTGTATCAAGTGGTAAGTTAGCATCAATTTTCTCAAGCACATGTTTACCTAATCCGTAATCATTTTCCTGACCTCGAAGAAAAAGGACAACATAAGGAACTAATGATCAACCAATCTCAGTCTCATAACCAATTTTTTTGGCGTAAATAAATAATATTGATGCTGTTTTTGAACCCATCTTATTTTTTATCAGCTGGTGAGCTTTACAAACTCTGCAGTACGACGTTTAGCTGTTGCGATCAGGTACATCTGAATTATCCTTTCTGGAAACCTGGTAGAAAAGCATGTGGCCACCCAGAGTTCGAGCTCAACTGTAGCGGAGATTTTGCAGAGCTCAACATTTCCACTGTGAAGTTCAGAATCATAGATAGTAGGTACTATGAGACAACACTCATAAGAACAGATTATATTGATAATCTTTATCCCAGAAACCCACTGAATGCGCAGTTCAATGAAAATGTTGTTTCCTTCACCCATAACACTGAGCTTGTAACAATTTATTATGACTGCCCAAACTTCTCACCACTTATCCCCCATAGTTATTATGTTGGAGAGCTTCTTTCTGGGAATGGCAGAAGAAATTACTATGTGACAAAAAACCTCACGTCCCCTTCACTTCACGATATTAGAAGTCTTTTAGAGAACTTCAGGGGAATGTGTAAAAGAAATGTCAGTATTCCTGCATCTGGATCTGCACTGGAGACGCTGCAGAGGAGTCCGAATACATATAATCTAAAGAAGGCTATTGAACAAGGTTTCAAACTTTATATTAACTCGGATTGTGAGAGGTGCAAAGGCTCTGACGGTGCTTGTGGATATAATCAGACCTCAAGCGCTTTTGTCTGTTATTGCAAAGATGGACCGCGTAATAGTTCATGCCGGACACACAACCGTAAGTTTTCTTTCATTCATGGTCTTGTTTCCTAATGTCCTTCGCCAAGAACCAACTCTTTTTCTCTTCCACAATCGCCCACCCACCTTTTGATCAGATTATTTACAAACCTTCCTTTAGTTTCAAGTTTTTGTTTTTTCGTTTGTGTTCAGAGCTCTGTCTCCAGCTCAAACTGACTTTCTTTTGTATCCATTTAATTTATGCAGGAGCTGATCTTATAGAGGGCATAGGTGCGTAACCTTCTTCGAATGACTTTTTTTTATCCTCCCTCTAAACCATTGTTTTTCTCCAATTGCTCTTTTCCTTTCAAAAGTTTTGTTCTATGCTGACAAATTTTATTTTATGGTTCTGCAGTTATTGTGATCATTATTCTCGTAGGTTAGTTTCGCTTCCCAGATAGATATTTATAACTGTTTTTGATCTTCCTACATTATGAAAACGTTACTAACCAAACGTTTTCTATGTTATTTTAGGTTTGTGTTCACTAACAGGTATTATTGCGCTGGTGGTATTATTATGCCCCTGTTTCGGGGTCCAAATTTTCCGCAAGAGAAAAACATCAGATGAGAGGAGACATGAGAAGTTAAAGGCTCTTATACCACTCAAACACTATACTTATGCGCAAGTGAAGAAAATTACAAAGTCATTTGCAGAAGTGGTTGGGAGAGGAGGATTTGGAGTTGTTTATAGAGGAACCCTTTGTGACGGCCGTATGGTTGCGGTGAAGGTCTTGAAAGATTCAAAGGACAATAATGGCAAAGACTTCATCAATGAAGTTGCCAGCATGAGCCAAACATCTCATGTCAACATTGTTTCCTTACTTGGATTCTGCTCCGAAGGTTCAAAAAGAGCCATCATATATGAATTTCTAGAGAATGGCTCGCTTGATAAGTTCATCTCAAACACCAACATAATGAATTTGGACTTCACGGCACTGTATGAGATTGCACTAGGAGTTGCTAGGGGGTTAGAGTATTTGCACTTTGGCTGCAAAACAAGGATCGTGCATTTCGACATTAAACCTCAGAACGTGCTGTTAGATGAAAATCTTCTCCCCAAAGTTTCTGATTTTGGACTTGCTAAACTCTGTGAGAAAAAAGAGAGCATAATATCGCTGCTAGACATGAGAGGGACAATAGGGTACATTGCGCCAGAGATGTTCTCCCCAGTGTATGGGAGTGTGTCTCACAAGTCAGATGTGTATAGCTATGGGATGCTACTACTCGAAATGATAGGCGCAAGGAAGAAAGAAATAGTTGATCAAGTCTCTGCATCGAATGCAAGCTCGATGTATTTTCCCGAATGGATATACCAAGATCTCGAGCAAGGAGACAATGTAAGTCCTGCCGAGTATGGAATCAGAAGCGAAGAAGAGGAGATAGCAAAGAAGATGAAAATTGTGGGTTTGTGGTGTATACAGTCTTCCCCATCAAACCGCCCTCCGATGAACATAGTAGTAGAGATGATGGAAGGAAGCCTTGAAGCTCTTGAAGTGCCTCCTACGCCTGTCTTGCAACAAATTCCAGCAGCACGGCTTTCTCAATCTTTTTGGGATTCTGGGGAGGGTTCAAGCGCTTCCGAAGTATTGGTATGCTCTGCAAAATGAAAACTGGAATCTTCTTGCCGTGAAAGTCATTTATGTAATAAAAAGTTATAGTTATTTATGTTATTTGCTTAACAAATAGAGAACAATGTATTTTAGACCATAATTAACCCGAAGTTCTTAGAATGAAGTTCTTAGCGGAAGTTAAGAAACTGTTTCTTAACTTTTAACTAAAAAAGCTAAGAATCGGTTCTAAGAACCTCATCCTAAGAACTTCGAGTTAATCATGCTCTCAGTATACAAGAAAAGCTGGTTCAGTGTGTTGAAAGCGTCTTGTCGGATTGGAATGTAATAAATTCGTTGATATGTGTGTGTGCGTGTGTGATTGTGAACAAACCGTTGAAAAGAAAGAAAAGACTTTTCTTGTTCAGAACTTTGAAAATTCCTTCTCGCTCTTACGACTTGCATGATCATCGAATCACCAAGGATAAACCAAACTCCCCTAGTCCCCTGTAATATCCAATTATCTTCTGACCCGTTCTCTCTGTTCTTGATTTCCTATGTCTAGATTCATGGTCTCTTTTTTGTTCTTACTCATCCAGCTTTTGAGCTTCTCTGTTCAAGCTCAGCGTACGAAGACACCACCAACAACAGAGTTCACTTTCCAAGGTTTTAGTGAAAACAAATCGGAGATTCAAACAGAAGGAGCAGCGATCATCACACCAGATGGGCTACTCTTATTAGCTGAGTTTATTTATAGCAATGATATATAAAATAGATACTCTTATTTATATTATCTTCTATAATTATGCTAATAGAAAATTAGATATATTTAGTTTGCACATTCATAGTTAAAAAAAAAAAAATTGTTGCAATTTGTAAATTATACATGATATTTTGATTCTTTTAATATGAGCAGTAAAATCATGTATAATATTTACAAAAAGTAACTAATATTATAGAGATGCTCATCTTGAAATGTCTACATCATTGTATCCTGACTTTGTAAGTTGATGAGTAAAGAATTTATACGTTTAGAAAAGAAATGAAAATAAAATAAAAGTCCCTAGCCTCTCAACAGATCAGAGAAAAAGTATTTTCTGTGGTTAGATTTCCTCAAACCCAGTTTCCATGTATCCTCCGCTCTTCATCACCTTAGTAGTCTTCTCCGTCGCTAGCTTCCCGTCGTGCTTCTCCGCTGACCAACAGTACGAGGAGTGCCGATTACCTCTGAGATGTGGATCGGAACCGTCGGTGTTGTTCCCGAACATCACTTACCCATTTTGGGGTAATAGCATCGGCAAACCCAATTTCTGCGGTCAAACAGAGTTCGAGCTTTCCTGCAAGGAGAATCAAAATTTAACCCTAGAAATCGAGAATTTCACACTTCGTGTTGTTTCTGCGAATCTGGATAACAAGATAATCACTGTAGCCGATGAGAGTTTCTTACACGATGGTTGCCCACAGATTTTCAACTTCACGGGGGCTATGCAGTTCACATTAAACCATAACACCGAGACAATCTTTCTATTCAATTGTCCCAGTAATAACCCGGTGACAACTTCGTCAACGATTACTTGCCAACTAAGCAATAGCAATCTAATAACATATCATGCCTTTGGATCAACTAATCCTCCTCAAAATTGTACCATGGTTGGAGAAATTCCGATGCTTGCGTCTGCTAAGAACCTTCTTCAGCAGTCGAATGCCTCAGATCAATCATTGAAGATGGCTTTGGAAAAAGGGTTCGATTTGAGGTACGATAGTGAAGACGATGTTTGCCAAGCTTGTACCAAGTCCAAAGGGATTTGTGGTTCGGAGGTACGATCGGGAAATTTCATGTGCCTGTGTGCAGACAAGCCTTACAACTCCTCGTGTAAGGATGTCCAAGGTTAGTCGTTTATCATTTAGATTCAAGTTTCACTTCTATTATTTATGTGATTACATGTAAGATTAGTTTCAACAAATCAATTTTGCACAACACAAATAGCATGTAATGATTATCTCGTTTTTCCCCCGAATCATACAAATTCTTAAGGGTCATGTTTATATTTTTCTTAGAATGGTCCTAAATTAGTAGGATTTTAATTAAATATTATTATTTTCACCACCCCCTCGTGCCTTTTTACCTCAAGGGGATTAGTGACCTTTTAGAAGAAGTCAGGGTAATCTGCAGAAAAACGTCAGTGTTTTTGTGTCCGGGCGTACACTGCAGAATAAGCATAATCTAAAGAAGTCTCTTGAAGTTAACACAGATTGTTGAATGTGCTTTATATAATCAGACCACAAGAGGTATGATCTGCTATTGTTTAGAGGGGCCACATTATTATTCTGGATTTCTGGTGGTTATAAAGTATTTCAAATTAGCATAAACAATACTTCTTATGTTTCATAATGTATAATGTTTAAAGGAGTTTTTTGATGTTTTCATTTTTCTAAATAACTTTTATCATTATTAAAAGATTAACCAATAATATTTTGTATCTGGTTGAATAGCTTTTAATTTATATTTAATAATATTTTTAACAAAAAACAACTTTTTTAATAATTGTGTATAGATCCAAAACATCATATATTTTGAAATTGATACAAAGTATGAAATTTCATCCGTGAGTTTTTTATAAGTTTGCTAAAAGAGAAACCAACCCCTAGAAAAAGCTTTAACAAAAAAGCATAGGAATTACAACAACTAGGGTCGGCCCGTCCTACGGGCGGGATATTAGTTAATTTGATATTCACTAAATGCTCGAGTTGAAATTTGTTTTAAGATTCAAGAATTTGGTTATCTGTTATGTGTTACTTATTAGTATGCGGTGGTATAGTTGTTTTTCGATTATTCTTACTTTGGTATTGTATCAAATTAACTAATTGTCCATGTTATAATTATAGATGTACAAATGTGGATTTGTGATAAAGTTTGATGACAATACTGTTTTTTTTAAATTCTTATTCATAGTGGAGTGTGCATGTGTCAGAAAGAGGCTTATAACAACTTTTATGTTTTTGCGTATGGATTTTAAATATATATTATTTTGTATAATGCATATTTGCTCTACAACATTTACTTGTAGACTAAACAAACTGTTTTCTATATTTTTAAAAGAGAAAATATTTAGTCTAGAATATAACATGGACATATGTATTGACTATATATAGAAGTTGCTGTTATTTTAAAATGACATATTTATAGAGGTTTTTCAACCATTACTTCACTGGCACAAAACATTTATAACTGTAAATACCTTCTTTTAAAAGCAAAACTAATAAAGCGTGTACAACAAATGTATTTTGATATATATTATATGCATCAAGTTATTAAAGTTGGAAACATTGCAAAAAACTTTTTGGAGCAAAGTTTTTAACTTCACGATCTTTATCTTGACGTCAGTTCAGTGTCGGCCCTGGCCACAAGCAGAAGAAGCATGTGCTTCCAGCCGACACGATAATAAGTATTTTCGCGGCCACAAATTTATAAAAAGTGACTTTAGCCTAGTGGTTTTAAAATAAATTTCTGATAACCATTTATATGCAACCTCTTGATATCCCCAGGTTTTTTTTTTAATTTCTAATAGGAGATTCAAAAGTTATTTCTTCAGGTCTAACTGATATTTTCTTACTGCAATTTTACTGATGCATGGACTGGCCAGGCCCCAATTATGAAGTAAAAATAGGTGCTCGCCCTTCCCCTTTTCGTTCGAAAAACCTGATTTGATTATCATAATCTTATTATGAAACCATGTAATCTGTGTTTGTATCTCTAGGAATCGCGGCAGGTGTTACATTTTTGGGGTTACTTCTTTTATCCGTAAGCTGGTTCTGTTACAACACCCAGCGCATGAAGACGTCGGATGATCCAAGACAACAAAATCTAAAGGCCCTTATTCCACTAAAACACTATAGCTATGCGCAAGTAAAGAGAATTACAAAGTTATTTACCGAAGTGGTTGGGAAAGGTGGATTTGGCACTGTTTATAGAGGAACCCTTTGTGACGGTCGCCGTGTTGCAGTGAAGATTTTGAAAGACTCAAAGAGTGATGGGGAAGACTTCATCAATGAAGTTGGGAGCATGAGCAAAACTTCTCATGTTAACATTGTTGACTTGCTTGGATTCTGCTCTGAAGGTTCCAAGAGAGCAATTATTTATGAATTTCTAGAAAATGGGTCTCTTGATAAATTCATCTCAAACAAGACCTCGGTGGACATGGATTGGATGACACTTCACAGGATCGCACTAGGAGTTGCTCGTGGGATAGAGTATTTGCATCATGGCTGCAAAACAAGGATTGTACATTTCGACATAAAACCACATAATGTACTCTTAGATGACAATCTTTGCCCCAAAGTTTCAGACTTTGGCCTTGCTAAGCTTTGTGAGAAGAAAGAGAGCATCTTGTCAATGCTGGACACAAGAGGTACAATAGGGTACATTGCTCCTGAATTGTTTTCAAGAATGTACGGCAGAGTTTCACACAAGTCAGATGTGTATAGTTACGGAATGTTAGTTCTTGAGATGATAGGAGCAAGGAACAAAGAACGAGCTGGTCAAAATTCTGAATCAAATGCAAGTTCAATGTACTTTCCTGAATGGATATATATGGATCTTGAAAAGGGAGACAGTGGAAAGCATAACAGGAATGTAATTACCAGCGAAGAAGAGGAGATGGCAAAGAAGATGACATTGGTTGGTTTGTGGTGTATTCAACCTTCCCCATCAGATCGCCCGCTGATGAACAGAGTGGTAGAAATGATGGAAGGAAGTGTGGATTCTCTTGAAGTCCCTCCCAGACCTGTTTTCCAAATTCCCGCCGCACCATTTCAAGAACCTTCTACGCTGTCAGAGGATATATCGAGTTACAAAGATGTATGTTCAATGGATGTCGCATAAAGAACGATACCTCGTGAAGCACAAAACCATGCAACAATTATATTTATACAAAAGTATGTTACAGGAGAATTCATTCCCTAATGACTGACTGTAGGGTATGATTTTCTCCATAAACTGTAAATGCTTTTAGTTTATGAGCAAACCTACTGTGCGTGAGTGTAAAATTTAAATGTTATTCAGATAAAAAAGGATCACTTGAACACATTGTTTTCTGTGTTAAAAAAAAAAGAGAATACATTGTTTTCAGAAAAAAGGAATTAACCAAATAATAATATCATTAGCATTTTCTGATCCAAAGGAAAACAGGAGAAAAAACACAACACTTCTGTGTTAATATTTATTTCCTTTTTGTAGATCTCACCCAACCATGAATCAAAACACTCCCCTTTAAACTTATGTTTGCGTGAACCTGAAAGCTAAGGAAAAAGCTTGGAGTCTGCAGTGGTCACTTTTTCCAAAAACTGACCCTACCTTTGCGATAATTTTCATTAGTTTTCAGAAATGTCAAACCACACTTACTTCCAAACAAACATGAAGAACTACATTAATACAACAGTTTGAAAACCAGTTTCATACAAAGGTCAAGTCTGTGAGATCAGACAATTCATCTGAACTGCGATTTACTCAATATTACAAAGAGAAGGGAATCACATCCTTTCATTCTTGCCCAGAGACTCCAGAGCAGAATTCAGTAGTGGAAATAACGCATCAAAATGTTCTCGAACTCATATGTTTCAATCTGGTGTTTCTCTGCCATTTAGAGAGATTGTGTTTTAACTGATATCTTTCTTATCAACAGGACTCCATCACAGCTTCTATCCAACAAATCTCCATATCAAATGCTTAGGGGAAAAAATCAGGATTATAAACAAAAAACTTTTATTAGTTCAATAGAGCTGCTCTAACAGTTTTATATTTAAACAAATATAAGATAATCATGAATATGATTTAAATCATAAGTTATTATATAAACTTTATTTAAGAAATTTAAGTTCAAATTCGAACCCCAATATCTAATGTGTGTATTGCTAGTTTTTACATTTAGCTAAATTTAAAGTCTTACAAACTTTGTAAGTCACACTTTGGAACACCATTTTTGACATATAAAACACTATCTCATAATGCTCACAACAAAGAATCCAATGTTTATAAGATCTGATCATTCTCCCTTCTAACAATCAAATTGTCGGAAAGTCTACTGGAATATTGGCCATATATCCATTTGTTCAAAAAACAATTCCAACATATACTCTACTTTATTCCCATAATCATCGGCAGTTCGAAACTTAGATAACTGCTTAAATAGAGTCTTATACAATAGCAAGAGAAGTCTTCAATTTTTAGCTTGTATAAAAGATGAAACAAATAACAAAAGTCCTTCAACGTATACTAAACACTGTCCTTAAGTTTCGCTTCTGTCACTATCCTTACTTTGGCTTGGTCCTTAGGCTCTTCATCATTTCCACCTCATTTCTATGCTGTTCTCTCTTTTTAAATCACAATCTCTGCTCTCCTTAACACAAACCAAACCAAAAACAAACACCCTACATAGATGAAGCAAATCATGTATTATCTTTCCACTTCTTCTATGGTCCTATTCTTCATCTTCTTTTTATTTCACCATTTTCCTTTTGCTTCAAGTAAACAAGAACTTGGAAGGTGTGAGACCATGTTTCAGTGTGGGAACATCACGGCCGGTTTTCCTTTCTGGGGTGGGAATCGTGACAAACTCTGCGGTCATTCACCGCTGGAGCTTCACTGCAACAAAAACATCACCTCTTTATCCATCTCAGATCAAGAGTTCCGTGTTCTACATATAAATCAATTATCTAACTCTCTTAGACTTGCCAGAACAGACCATGTGGGCTCTTTTTGCTCCTCTAACTTCACCAACACAACCTTGCCTCCAAACTTATTCAAGCTTTCCTCAACCTACAAGAGTGTCACAGTAGTCTATAATTGCAACCCTTTGGGTCTCCACTTTCAGGGATATAAATGTCCGGAGACAGGTTTGATGTTTGTGTCTGACAACCCTGAAGATTGCAAATTCTGCCTTGCCTGTTTCACCGCGAACGTTCCTAGGAGTTTCGTTACAAAAATGAACGACCTGGCCGATTTGGAAAATGCTTTGCATGAAGGGTTTGATGTGAAAGTGAAGATTGATGAACAAACATGTGAACAATGTTTGTCCTCTCAAGGAATCTGCGGCTTCAATAATACAACACAGATCTGCTGCAAGAATGACTCATCATCAAGATGCAACGCACTCCATCTACCTCATAGTAAGTTTCTCATATATCATCATCGTTTCACAGCCATCTTCTTTAACAACCTTTAGCTAGAGTTGCGTTTATATATAAAAAAACATCGGATGATTCCCCTTGATTCTAGATATCATTTTACAATTTTTTCTCATTCTGCAACCATTTTTTCAACTCTCTAACTTATAATTCTGCAACCATAAATATAATCCTTGATTAAGTGAAATCTGATGCGAGATTATTTTTAGTAAGTTACTATATATATTTTGTTTTTAGTTACCAAGTTGAAGTTCCGGGCCTTATTAGCACTGCATTTATTGTTTGAACCTTCCTTCTGTCACCAGTCAGTTCCAGTAGTAAATGGTTTCTTTGCCTTATTCCACACTCCATTTCTCCGAAATTTCTTTAGATTCTTTCTAGCAGAAAAACGACAATGACCGAAAGGGACTGCGCGCTGGTGGTCCATCTGAGAAAATTCCAAGCCCCTGATTTTGAAGTCGTCAAAGTAGAACCCAACTCTGCGTTGTGCTTAGTGGGAACTCGTTTTATATTCTATAAACAAAAAAAAAAGAAAAGAAAAGAAAAAACTCTTTTGAATCACTATTCCGTTATCCTTTTCATCGTTTACCAATATTCACCAATGCCTTCATAGCTTCTTTCTACACCATTTTCGTATTTGACCTCGAGGGCTCCAAAACAATGATCAATCTCTTTTGTTCCCCAACAAAATCTATGTTGTCTAGAATCATATGGATATTGCTTGTGATTAGGGATGTTGTCATGGGTAAAAAAACCCGGCCCGGCCCGAACCCAAACTAAACCCGCCCAGAAAATACCCTAAACTATAAAACCCGAAAAAAACCCGGTACTATTAGGGTAACTCGCGAAAAACCCTAGAACTTTAGGGTTACCCACGGGTACCCGAAAAAACTCTTTTTTGAGTTTTGTGGTTTTTTAGTTAAAGTTTTATAGTTTTAACTTAAATTTATATGTATTGAATATTTAATTTTAATCATGTTTTGTATTAAATTTGATTAATTTTCAATTATCAAATTTATTTTCTGTATAAAGTAACAAATAAAATTTTCATCATTCATAATTTTCAATTTGCAAATTTATACTATATCCATAATGTAAGTAAATAAATAAGTTATAGAGAGTGCAAAATTTAATAGTGGGCATTGTATGTTTTGATTTATACATCTAATTTTTGATTTCAATCATTTAAATCCTTAAAAATTAGGGTAAAAGTCGTCCTTTCAATTATATATATATATATTTAAAAACCCATAGGGTACCCGAAACCCGATAGGGTAAAACCCGAACGGGTAATTTATAAATCAAGACCCGCCCAAAATAAACCCGCGAATTTTGAAAACTGAATATACGGGTTTTGGTTTTTAAATTCCAACCGGGTTTAGGGTACCCTATGGGTAAAAACCCATTGTTAACATCCCTACTTGTGATCCCATCTTGTGTTTTCACAGTAGATGTACTTCACCAACGCTGCAGTGGCCCCTTTAGGTGTGGCGATCAGAAAGAACTCTATTACCCTTTCTGGAGATCAGAGAGAGAAAGCTGCGGCCACCCCGACTTCAAGCTCGACTGTAGTGGAGAATTCGCTGAACTGAACATTTCCTCTGTGAAGTACAGAATCTTAAGTATGAGCTATGGATCTCCTGTCATTAGTCTTGGCAGATCGGATTATATAGGAAATCTTTGTCCCGCAGATACTCGAGATGCACCATTTGACCAAAGTGTTCTTCAAATTACGCGTGATAACGATCTACTTACATTATATTACGACTGCAACAGCTTTTCACTACCAGCTACTACTGGTAGTAATTTCTTTGGAGAGCTTGGTTGCGAGGATGATATAGGCGATAGAAAAAGTTACTATGTGACAAGAAACATGTCCTCCCCTTTACCTAACGAGATCAGTGGCCTTATAGACAAGGCAATTTGCAGAAGAGACGTAACTATTCCTGTGTCTATAAATGCTTTGAAAGAAATGGAGGGGAGTCCCAGTCCGGACAGTTTAGAGAAGGCTCTTAAACAGGGTTTCGAGCTTGAAGTTAGTCCTGATTGTTCACGGTGCTTCAAATCTGGAGGTGCTTGTGGATATGACCAAACCTCAAATCGCTTCGTCTGCTATTGTGAAGATAAGCCGCATAGCAGTATCTGCGGAGACCAAGGTAAGATTTCTTTTGTAAATGATATCTATCCCTAATGTGCTTCCACCCATCCTCAATATCCCACCTTCTGATTGGATTTTCCTTGCATTCTTAGAATAATATACAGTTTTCTTTTAAAGTTTGGACTGACCTTTTCTTTTTGTCATCCTGTTCATGCAGACATCTCTACTGCCTCAAAAGCAGGTGCTTACCCTTTTTATAGGATCTTCCTCCCATTCTTAGATTAATTTACAAAAAACTCCATTGGATTTCAAGTGTTTAGTACCATTTCTAGTAAGATATAATTTTTTTCTTTTAAAGTTTATACTAAGCTTTTCTTTTTCTCATCCTGTTGATGCAGGCTTTTCTACTGCTGCAAAAGCAGGTGCTTACTCTTTTCTTGGTCTATTTGATCAAATTTTATGCCAGCAGCATAGACTTACTATGAAAATTGTTGGTCTCTAGGAACCGGATCTGCTTGCGGGTTGGTGGGGGTTATTCTTATAGCCGTAGTTCTGTTCTGTCTCTTCATATGGAGAAGGAAGACATCAGATGTTCCTAGACAACTTAATCTAAAGGCCCTTATGCCACTAGAACACTATAGCTACGCGCAAGTAAAGAGAATTACAAAGTCATTTTCTGAAGTGGTTGGGAAAGGAGGATTTGGAATTGTTTATAGAGGAACCCTTTGTGATGGCCGCAAGGTTGCTGTGAAGGTCTTGAATGATACAACGGGTAATGGTGAAGACTTCGTTAACGAAGTTGCAAGCATGAGCAAGACATCTCATGTCAACATTGTTACCTTGCTAGGATTCTGTGCTGAGGGTACCAAGAGAGCGATTATTTATGAATTCTTGGAAAATGGATCTCTTGATAAGTTCATCTCAAGCAAGAGATCATCAAATATGGATTGGATGGAACTATATGGAATCGCATTAGGCGTGGCTCGTGGTCTAGAGTACTTGCACCATGGATGCAGAACAAGGATTGTACATTTCGACATTAAACCACAAAATGTACTCTTAGATGGAAATCTTTGCCCCAAGGTTTCAGACTTTGGCCTTGCTAAGCTCTGCGAGAGGAAAGAAAGCATCTTGTCATTACTAGACACAAGAGGTACGATAGGATATATTGCACCTGAAGTGTTTTCAAGAGTGTACGGTAGAGTCTCACACAAGTCAGATGTGTATAGCTATGGAATGTTGGTTCTTGAGATGATAGGAGCAAGGACTAAAACATCAACTGAAGACACTGCATCTAGCACAAGCTCAATGTACTTTCCAGAATGGATCTATAAGGATCTTGAGAAGGGACATAGTGGAACGCCTACCGGGAATGTAATCAGCAATGAAGAAGAGGAGATAGCAAGGAAGATGGCATTGGTGGGTCTGTGGTGTGTTCAGTATTCCCCTTCAGATCGCCCGCCGATGAACAGAGTGGTAGAGATGATGGAAGGAAGTCTAGAAGCTCTTGAAGTCCCTCCTAGGCCTGTTCTACAAATTGCCACAGCTCCTCTTCCAGAATCTTCTAGTGTTTCAGAGGATATTTCAGTTTACACAGAAGTATGTTGAATGAATATTTGCATAAACCGGAAAGGATCATGACCTTTGTATCAGAGGTCTCTGGTTTGAGTAACTACTAGACGAAACTATTATTATTCTATAATCTGGTTTCAGGTTTGGGGAATACGGGATTCAACCCCAGCTTTCTAGAATTCAAAAAAAAAAATTGTATAAAGAAAGAAATATCCCTAGAACCTATTAAATCACATGAGCAGTAAATACATTTATTCATGAAATGTAGTATACCAGTCTAAATTCCACATCGACACATTATAATACTACATGATCTATCAACGCTCCTCTGGGAGTTTTCAAGCTTATCACTTTTCTACTGACTTCGCCAGCCAACTTGTCTATAAACCCCTCGAAAGCAACCCATTTCAAACATATCGGTGATCTCGTTATATGTCAGCCTTCGCCGCTTGTTTGTTGGCAAGTGATGCAACAAATTTCTTTAGATGTTTAATGAAATCTGGATATAGTTCAAGGTCGCAGTGTCCACCTCCACTTATCCACAAAGGCTCATACTTCTCTTTGCTGAGTTCCCAGAGACGTCTTCCATGAGAATAATCAACTATTTCATCCGCAGTTCCCTGAAAGACCAACAATATCCTTCAGCGAACTTGCATTCAAAAACTTCCTAGATAAATGCATAACAACCTTTCTTCTGAAGAGAGCTGTTAATTCAATCACTCTCATAATGAAAAGGAAAGAAAGACATGATGTTGTCACTTACATGGATGACTAATACAGGACATGCTACGGAGCCGATCTTGTCAATATTCTGTAAAAAGAACATGGAAATGCACAGGTGAACGAACAGCTATAAAATGTAACCATAAACAAAACAAAAAAAATTAACATCCAGTAAATCACCTTGTAAATGTCAAACCAATATGTACATTTCACAGGATACAAAACCCTCATCCCAGACAGAATAGGACACTGTAAAACCACCCCTCTCAAGTTAGGTGTGCGTGAAGCTAGATCAACCGTAGGTCCACTACCAACAGATTGACCATATAATATAAGTTGATCGTCTTTCACGCCGTACTTTTCCTTAAGGCATTTATACGATGCTTCTATATCAGCATATGTGTTTGACTCGCTTGCCTGATTCAAGTACCATAAAAGTTCACACATCAATAACAAAACAATCCATAAAGTTTATTTCTTATTATAACAGAAAGTAGTACCTGTCCTGTAGACTGACCATAACCAGAATAATCATACCTGATGGAATAAAAAATTCGTTTGACTTATCAGACAACAATGGTAATGAATCAAACACACACACTTTGCAAGAAAGATGTAATTTTTAAACATGTGAGAAGCTTGAAAGAGAGTTACCCCATGAGATTGACGCGAAGGCGATTGCTAAGCTCGACGAAAAGCTCAAACATTTGTCCCACATCGGCGGCGTTACCATGAGAATAGAGAATCGTGGCATTAGCTTTGGAGTGTTTGACATAAACAGCCACGATCTCGTTCCCGCAGCGAGTTCGGAGCTTGAGGATGTCGACGTCGTCGCGCCGTGGGATTTCCGGTATGTACAGACGTCCGCCGCAGCTTTCGTCGGCTACCACCTCGTAGGACGGTGGTGTTGGTGGGAAGAAGGCGAATTTAGCAGCGATTGATGACGTTACCCCTCCCATATAAAATTTTCACCTTTCTCCAAAGATCTTGTGGAGACAAAGACAAAAGACAAAAGATTAAACAACAAAGAACGAATTGTCGGAATAAAGAAAAGGAGAAAGAATGAAAACTGAGCAGAAATTTATGGATGCAGAAGGGAGAGGAGAGGAGGAAAATGATACATGATTCGAATGGCACCGCGGCGCGTGAGATGTCTAAGGAGGCGCGTGTGGAACGATGGCTGAAAGAGCAGGGAGGTTGAGAATATCCCTTTTGTCAAAGCTCAAGAAAAGTCAAACTCAGCAGATAATAATCTTAGGTGGATGAAGGTTGGCCATACAGCTATCTTTTCGTATTTAGTTTATAAGAAAAAAGAAAAAAAAACATGGCTTTTTAGATTTTTTATTTATTAATTAAACTAAATTAAATTGGTGATCTTTTTCTTCAAAAATGGGGGAGTTTCACGGGAAAATGGGGTTTTAATTCATCATCTATTTAAAATTAGGTTGCGCAGATTTATTCATGAAGTAATGTTTAATTACGCAAAATTAGACTACAAAAAAATTAAACATAAATTAATGACAGAAACATTAAGTTTAAAACATTAATCCGATTGTTTTTTGCCTTAAAAACTCAGAACCCTAAATTCTCTTTGATTGCTAGAAAGATTTTTAAATAAAAAGACAATTTGTGGTGATGAGATGGTGAAAAATTTCACGGGACGCGTGAGGGAAGACGAAACAAGCTTCCAATTCGAAGAACACCCTTGAATTGTGTCGAACCTGAAGTTCCAAAATCAAGAGAGAGTAAAAGGTAAATTCAATCTTCTTCATTACTTTAGTTGTGTAGTGTCTGGTTAATATTTGTTACAATCTTTTTCATTAATTTGGCTCTAGGACTGTTTCTAAAGAAGAAGAAAGAAGCAATGTTGTTGAAAGAGGAATGACGAACTCTCTTGAAAAAGACTAATTATCTTGGCTGAAGAAGAAACAATTAGAATTATTCAAAAAAAAAAGAAGAAACAACTAGAAGTGATGAACTGATAAGGAACGAAAAAGAAACAAGGAATGTGCTTGAAGAAGAAGAGCTAATAAATCCAGAAAAGACAAAAAATGGTTGAAGAAGAGATAAGGAATGAAGAAGAAGAAGCAACTATAGAGTTTGATGATAATGCTTCTGGCTTTTTAGATTTAATGTCTCTGTTTAGTATTTGCATCATTTAATCCTTTTTGGTCCAATTTTGCGAAAATAAACATTACTTTAGGAATAAATCTGCGCAACGTAAAATTGGATATTAAAAATGCTGATTTCAATTAGTTGAGGAATTAAAAACTCATTTTCCCGGAGTTTCACTGGTCTTTATACCAAAAGACCACCTTAAGAGATCAGATTTACTCCTGAATTGTAATACTATTCAAAAAGTATAATATCCAAGAAAATCAATGAGTTTTTATAGATATATTATACCAACGGAGGTCCAAATTGTAGGAACCTTATTTTACTACCATAGGACAACTGATATTTGTAAAGAATAATAAGAACATAAACTAAAATTTCAATACCAAAATATAAAAATAAAGAAGAATTGCAGAGTCGAGATAGTTAATCTCTTTCCTTAAATCTTTAAACGCCCCGTAGTGTGACGGTTTTATGGCGCTCAGATTCCCAAGATACAACTGCAGCATTGTTTCTGTTTACCATCACCGAAAAACAGAATCTATCGAACCTATTTTTGTGATGTACTCTCAGACTCAAAAGAATAAAAAATACTAGCATAACTATTCTGAGTGGGAGAAATGTTCTTGATTGTATGAATGTGTGTGTTTTCTAAATGGCTCACAAGCCTTTATATAGAAATATAATGAGAAGCACAAGTTTCATTTTTCAACACAAAAATGAAACCTCCATAGTGCACTAATGGAGTTTTTAATTCTTGTCATTATTATGTGAATTTATTCCACATTTTGACCAAGAAATTAAAGAATAAAATTATTATTGTTTTGACCAATTCAAACAAAATAATATACTTTAAAATGGATTTCTTTTTTATATTTTATCAATATAAAAGATCAACATATATTTGGTTTATAAGATTTAGTCAATGAACATGAAGTTCAACTAACAAATCAAAAAACCCAAATCCAATTTCAAATATCCAATGTGTGTATTTGCTACTTTATACAAGTTTTTCAAATCACACACATTAGACCTCCATTTCTCATTCAAATAAAACTTCTTTTTTGACATATGAATACATTATTCATAATGTTCAAAAAATAGTTCCAACAATCCCCCACATGAATAGAAATGACTCTAGACACTAGACGACTCGACAGACTTTCTAGACAAGACTCAACTTCCTAGACAAGACTCGACAAGACCTAACTAAGGACTTTTGAGAGTACAAACGAAAAATCCACTGCATGATGAGTTGGTAGCAATTTTTCAGCCTTGAACCAGTCATTGTTAATAGCTATCGGATTTACTCGGCCAGGAGGTGGCCATGATGTCTTGAACCTCCCGGGCTTTGGTGTAAACCTAGACAATAGCCATAACACAGCTTCATTCTCTCACAGAATTAGGTTCTCTATTGTGTTCATTTTGGCCGTGAACAGTCTTGGTTAATCATGAGTGAACTTGGAGAATATAGCCTTTCCTTCATTCTCCTAGAAACGGCCCCATTTCACACTCACAAGGTGATTTGCCATTAACTTTGTTTAGAGGAGTATCATGTACTACTCCATTCATATCTCAAAGCTATGGACACAAATCATTAAAAGCTAATGCTTATCCTGTATTCCTTACATGTAGCACTGTTTAATCATCATAGGAATTGGGTATAGACCGAAGTCTTACAGTGCTTTGGGCAGACTTAGTTTCACTTAGTTGTCTCCTTGAACCTATTTCTTGGGATCTCCAGTCAGTTAGGTAGAGTTACCGCGAAACCTCATCTTAATTCACAGGCGACCCATTCCTTTTGATGATATAACAATTTGATCTCATGACACACCTTTAATTAAAGGATCCTAGGTTGTCACCATAGTGAACATAATCTCTTGAGATTAGTCGAGATCAATTATCTAATGATTTTTGTCATCTTTTATTCAAGATACAATTAACCATTATACACAAAACTCAGTGTATGACACTAGTTTGTTTTTTTTTTAATAAAAAAATATATATTGTGATAACTATCACTAAGTTCATTTGGCTTTTTGCCAACAACTTTATATGGTAAGCAAAGCTTCCCCCACATTTCTTGAGATAACTCAAAAACATGTACATTTACATTTAACATCTCTTAAGAGTTTAGAAGGATTGATCTACAACTCTTTTAGATTTAAATAAATAAAAAGCATTTTCGAAAATTATCACAATTTTCTCTAAAAATATATTTCATTTTTAGAAATTCACATTTTCATACAACTATTTTCATAGTTCTCTCAAGTTGATTTATAAATCTAACTTGTATGTTTTGGATCTTTTCCAAACACATATTTTGCTTTTTTTAACAAATATACACAAGATATTATTTGTGCCATCAAAACCATTATATGATTATTTTCAACCATATTGACTTTATAAACTACAATACACATGTCAGTTTAAGTCACATTGGTCTAAAAATTCTCATTGTTTTTGCATGGTCAATCTTCTTGTAACTTGCATTTAAGCATTGATGAAATATAAATGTTTTTGATCAATATCAACAAACATTTTATTTTCTATGGCAAATGATTTATATGTGGTAGACCTCTCCCAAATTTATTTTGGGGCGTTGACTCACTAAATCCATTTCCATCCATACTATTTGATCTCTTTAAGATCCAAATGTTGTTTACAACATTAATTTATTTCACCATACTTAAAACATCAATATTTTTCCTCCTTCATGGTCAAACATAAACTTAATAATGAAATTAAGTTATTCCAGAAGGAAAAAACCTGAAACAATAAATCAAAGACGTTATGCATTTAAAGCAAACCATCATCTTTAACCAAGTCAAGGCATTAACACATTTTGAACAAATAAAGTTCACTTTCAACAACTTTTATGAGTTGGTAAAAATGCTTTTACAAAGCACGTGCATTTGACAATTATTATATGTGTTGAGAAGCAAATCATTGACTTCTCAAAACGAGACAAAGCAAAAACAATTTTCGCTTAAAATAATGCCATGAACAAATTCTGATGAGTCCAAACGATTACTCAAACCAAAATAATTAAATTGAGTTAAACCATATTTAGCCAATAAAAAAATTAAGCAGTCAAGCAATTAACCAAAGTCACAAAAGAACTATCGCTTCTTTTTACGAGACAGAAGATGCAGCAATCTATTGAAACATAGCTAATCAGATATCAATACGAAAATTATGCTATCAAAGACGAGCCACCAGAATCAATTAATAACATTGAACCCTGCAAAACAAACGACGTAAGCGAGAAGAACGAGATACTTCACGCAACACTTAAAAAATATTAAACCATGGACGATGATAATCTGATGGGAAAAAGAAAATTGATCTCCATCATAATATTTCTCCATTTCAGATCCGATTCCGGCATCTTTAACCTGTTCTTAAAAATAAAAACTTTTTAACAAATATCAGTATTGTTAGTGCAAAAGCATAAACAATATTTAAAGATTTAAGAGTGTAGGAACCTTATTTTACTACCATAGGACAACTGATATTTGTAAAGAATAATAAGAACATAAACTAAAATTTCAATACCAAAATATAAAAATAAAGAAGAATTGCAGAGTCGAGATAGTTAATCTCTTTCCTTAAATCTTTAAACGCCCCGTAGTGTGACGGTTTTATGGCGCTCAGATTCCCAAGATACAACTGCAGCATTGTTTCTGTTTACCATCACCGAAAAACAGAATCTATCGAACCTATTTTTGTGATGTACTCTCAGACTCAAAAGAATAAAAAATACTAGCATAACTATTCTGAGTGGGAGAAATGTTCTTGATTGTATGAATGTGTGTGTTTTCTAAATGGCTCACAAGCCTTTATATAGAAATATAATGAGAAGCACAAGTTTCATTTTTCAACACAAAAATGAAACCTCCATAGTGCACTAATGGAGTTTTTAATTCTTGTCATTATTATGTGAATTTATTCCACATTTTGACCAAGAAATTAAAGAATAAAATTATTATTGTTTTGACCAATTCAAACAAAATAATATACTTTAAAATGGATTTCTTTTTTATATTTTATCAATATAAAAGATCAACATATATTTGGTTTATAAGATTTAGTCAATGAACATGAAGTTCAACTAACAAATCAAAAAACCCAAATCCAATTTCAAATATCCAATGTGTGTATTTGCTACTTTATACAAGTTTTTCAAATCACACACATTAGACCTCCATTTCTCATTCAAATAAAACTTCTTTTTTGACATACGAATACATTATTCATAATGTTCAAAAAATAGTTCCAACACAAATTTGCAGTTTGCCCTCTTGGTTCTGAAATGGGAAAGCTGACTATCCTTTTGGACTATGAAGGACGAAACTACTCCTATTTTTGGAGAACAGAATCGAATCGGTGCATGTACGAGTGGTGTCATACGGCAGGTTTACCAAGCGATTTGCTAGGGAATTGTTCGCATGAGTAGTCCGGTCGGTAGGAGGCGATACGATGTTGTACTATTTAATTTTTTTTTCTTTTTTTTATTTATTTTGTACTATTTGATGGCAACGGTAAATGTTTCGATGGTAGCATATGGAGAAAAGTGATTATGCCATATAAACTTTGGAAATTGGTTTGTATATGAAAAAAAAAAACATAATTCACTAAATAACCAAATACCCTAGATTTTCGATACATCCATTCTACTTTATGTAATAATAACGGTGAAACCTGAAGAAAATAAAAATAAAAAATCCTAGTTATTATCTGTTTCAAATTACTAGTGGCGTAATTATATTAATATCTTTACTTTTACCTTTATTTGATAAATTTTGAGAAATTGATCCATGGTTTTCTCCACCTCCTCGAACCATGTTTCCCTCCTCCTCATCGCCACCGTCTATGTTCTCTGAGTTTATTTCTTTCTCTAACTGTGTTGCAAAGGGACATCGTCTCCACTTCGAGAATCTATTGCGAGAAGAAGTCGTGACAGTCCAATCACATAGTGTTTTTGTTGTTAGATGTGTATTCTTTTATAATTTTTGATCAATAGGATGTATTTTTCAAATAATTTTCTAAAAGCTCCTATTAAGGAAAATTTTCATTTTTATAGAGAAATATTGTAGATTTGGGATTTTGATTTAGAAATTGAGATAAATAGAGTTTTTGTTGTTAGATGTGTATTCTTTTAGAATTTTGATGAATATGATGTATTTTTTTAAATAATTTTTAAAAGTTATTATTTAAGAAAAGTTTTCATTTTTATAGAGAAATATTATAGATTTGGGATTGTCATTTAGAAATTAGGATAACAAGAATTTTTTTGAAAGATGAGTATTCTTTTAGATCTTTTGATCAATAGGATATATTTTTTAAATAATTTTCTAAAAGCAGCTATTTAAGGAAAGTTTTCATTGTTATAGAGAAATATTGTAAATTTTGGATTGTCATTTAGAGATTAGGATAATAAGAATTTTTGTTGAAAGATGGGTATTCTTTTACAATTTTTGATAAATAGGATATATTTTTAAATAATTTTCTAAAAACTGCTAATTAAGGAAAGTTTTCATTTTTATAGAGAAATATTGTAGATTTGAGATTGTCATTTAGAAATTAGGATAACAAAAAAATTTGTTGAAAGATGAGTATTCTCTTAGATTTTTTTGATTAATACGATGTCTTTTTAAATAATTTTCTAAAAGTTGTTATTTAAACAAAGTTTTCATTATTATAGAGAGATATTATAGATTTGGGATTGTCATTTAGAAATTGGATAATAAGAATTTTTGTTGAAAGATAAGTATTCTTTTATAATTTTTGATCAAAATGATGTATTTTTAAAATAATTTTCTAAAAGCTGCTATTTAAGGAAAGTTTTCATTTTTATAGAGAAATATTGTAGATCTGGGATTGTGATTTAGAAATTAAGATAACAAGAATTTTTGTTGAAAGACAAGTATTCTTTTAGAATTTTTGATCAACATGATGTATTTTGTAAATAATTTTCTAAAAGCAGCTATTTAAGAAAAGTTTTCACTTTTATAGAGAAATGTTGTAGATTTGGGATTTTGATTTAGAAATTGGAATAAATAGTGTTTTATTGTTAGATGTGTATTCTTTTAGAATTTTTGATCAATAGGATATATTTTTTAAATAATTTTCTAAAAGAGGCAATTTAAGGAAAGTTTTTATTTTATAGAGAAATATTGTAGATTTGAGATTGTTATTTAGAAATTAAGATAACAAGAAGTTTTGTTGAAAGATGAGTTTTATTTTAGAATTTATGATCAATAGATGTATTTTAAAAATAATTTTCTAAAAGCTGCTATTTAAGGAAAGTTTTCATTTTGTTAGAAAAATATTGTAGATTTGGGATTGAGATTTAGAAATTAGGATAATAAGAATTTTTGTTGAAAGATGAGTTTTATTTTAGAATTTTTGATCATTAGGATGTATTTTTAAAATATTTTTCTACAAGCTGCTATTTAAGGAAAGTTTTCATTTTTATAGAAAAATATTATATATTTGGGATTGTAATTTCGAAATTAGGATAACAAGATTTTTTGTTGAAATAAGAGTATTATTTTATAATTTTTGATCAATAGGATGTATTTTTTAAATAATTTTCTAAAAGTTGCTATTTAAGGAAAGTTTTCATTTCTACAGAGAAATATTGTAATTTTGGATTGTGATTTAGAAATTAGGATAATAAGAATTTTTGTGGAAAGATGAGTATTCTTTTAGAATTTTGATCAATAGGATGTATTTTTTATATAATTTTCTAAAAGCACCTATTTAAGGAAAGTTTTCATTTTTATATAGAAATATTGTAGATTTGAGATTTTGATTTAGAAATTGGGATAAATAGTATTTTCGTAGTTAAATGTGTATTCTTTTAAAATTTTTGATCAAGAGGATATATTTTGTAAATAATTTTCTTAAAGGAGCAATTTAAGGAAAGTTTTCATTTTATAGAGAAATATTGTAGATTTGGGATTGTGATTTAAAAATTAAGATAACAAGAATTTTTGTTGAAAGATGAGTATTATTTTAGAATTTTTGATTAATAGGATGTATTTTTTAAATAATTTTCTAAAACCTGCTATTTAAGGAAAGTTTTCATTTTTATAGAGAAATATTGTAGATTTGGGATTGTGATTTAAAAATTAGGATAACAAGAAGTTTTGTTGAAAGATGAGTATTCTTTTAGAATTTTTAATCAATAGGATGTATTTTTTTAAATAATTTTCTAAAACCTGCTATTTAAGGAAAGTTTTCATTTTTATTAGAGAAAAGATGTATATTAGGGATTTTAATTTAGAAATTGGGATAAATAGTGTTTTTTTTGTTAGATGTGTATTCTTTTAGAATTTTTGATCTATAGAATATATTTTTTAAATGATTTTCTAAAAGTAGCAATATAAGGAAAGTTTTCAGTGTGTATTTTTTAAATAATTTTCTAAAACCTGCTATTTAAGGAAAATTTTATTTTTATAGAGAAATATTGTAGATTTGGGATTTTGATTTAGAAATTGGTATAACAAGATTATTTTGAAAGATGAATATTTTTTTTAGAATTTTTGATCAATAGGATATATTTTTTATATAATTATCTAAAAGCAGCTATTTAAGGAAAGTTTTCATTTTTATATTGTAGATTTTTGATTATGATTTAGAAATTAGGATAACAAGAATTTTTGTTGAAAAATGAGTATTCTTTTAGAATTTTTGATCAATTGGATATATTTTTTAAATAATTTTTTAAAAGATGCTAATTAAGGAAAGTTTTCATATTTATAGAGAAATATTGTAAATTTGAGATTGTCATTTAGAAATTAGGATTAAAAAAATATTTGTTGAAAGATGAATATTCTCTTAGATTTTTTTGATTAATAGTATGTATTTTAAAATAATTTTCTAAAAGTTGCTACTTAAACAAAGTTTTCATTATTAAAAAGAAATATTATAGATTTGGGATTGTCATTTATAAAATAAGATAACAAGAATTTTTGTTGAAAAATGAGTATTCTTTTAGAATTTTTGATCAATATGATGTATTTTTTAAATAATTTTCTAAAATCTGCTATTTAAGGAAAGTTTTCATTTTCATAGAGAAATATTAAACATTTGGGATTGTGATTTAGAAATTAGGATAACAAGAATTTTTGTTGAAAGATGAGTATTATTTCAGAATTTTTTATCAATAGGATGTATTTTTAAAATAATTTTCTAATAGATCCTATTTAAGGAAAGTTTTCATTATTATAGAGAAATATTGTAGATTTGGGATTGTAATTTATAAATTAGGATAACAAGAACTTTTGTTGAAAGATGAGTATTCTTAAAGAATTTTTGATCAATAGGATGTATTTTTAAAATAATTTTCTAAAAGCTGCTATTGAAGGAAAGTTTTCATTATTATAGAGAAATATTGTAGATTTGAGATTGTCATTTAGATATTAGGATAACAAGAATTTTTGTTGAAAGATGAGTATTCTTTTAGAATTTTTGATCAATATGATGTATTTTTTAAATAATTTTCTAAAAGCTGCTATTTAGGGAAAGTTTTCATTTTTATAGAAAATGTTGTAGATTTGGGATTGTCATTTAGAAATTAGGATAACAAGAATTTATGTTGAAAGATGAGTATTGTTTTAGAATGATTGATCAATATGATGTATTTTTAAAATAATTTTCTAAAAGTTGTTATTTATGGTAAGTTTTCATTTTTATAAAGAAATATTGTAGATTTGGGATTGACATTTAGAAATTAGGATAACAAAAATATTTTTTGAAAGATGAGTATTCTTTTAGAATTTTTGATCAATATGATGTATTTACAATATTTCTTTATAAAAATAAAAATTTTCCCTAAATAGCAGCTTTTAGAAAATTATTTTAAAAATACATCCTATTGATAAAAAATTCTAAAAGAATACTCATCTTTCATAAATAATTCTTGTTATCCTAATTTCTAAATGACAATCCCAAATCTACAAAATTTCTCTATAAAAATGAAAACTTTCCTTAAATAGCAGCTTTTAGAAAATTATTTTTTAAAAAAGTCCTATTGATCAAAAATTCTAAAAGAATACTCATCTTTCAAAAATAATTCTTGTTATCCCAATTTCTAAATCAAAATCCCAAATCTACAATATTTCTCTAGAAAAATAAAAACTTTCCTTATATAGCAGTATTTAGAAAAATATTTAAAAAATACTTCCTATTGATCAAAAATTCTAAGAGAATACTCATCTTTCAACAAAAATTCTTGTTATCCTAATTTCTAAATCACAATCCCAAATCTACAATATTTCTCTATAAAAATGAAAAATTTCCTTAAATAGCAGCTTTTAGAAAATTATTTTAAAAATACATCCTATTGATCAAAAATTCGAAAAGAATACTCATCTTTCATAAAAAATTCTTTTTATCCTAATTTCTAAATAACAATCCCAAATCTACATTATTTCTCTATAAAAATAAAAACTTTTCTTAAATAGCAGCTTTTAGAAAATTATTTAAAAAATAAGTCCTATTGATCAAAATTTCTACAAGAATACTCATCTTTCAACAAAAATTCTTGTTATCCTAATTTCTAAATCACAATCTCAAATCTACAAAATTTCTCTATAAAAAAGAAAAGCTTCCTTAAATAACAGCTTTTAGAAAATTATTTTAAAAATATATCTTATTGTTTAAAAATTCTAAAAGAATACTCATCTTTCAACAATAATTCTTGTTATCCTAATTTCTAAATGACAATCCCAAATCTACAATATTTCTCTATAGAAATGAAAACTTTCTATAAATATCAGCTTTTAGAAAATTATATAAAAAATACATCCTATTGATAAAAAATTCTAAAAGAATACTCATCTTTCATAAAAAGTTCTTGTTATCCTAATTTCTTATACATAATCCCAAATCTACAATATTTCTCAATACAAATGAAAACTTTCCTTAAATAGCAGCTTTTAGAAAAATATTTAAAAAATACATCCTATTGATCAAAAATTCTAAGAGAATACTCATCTTTCAACAAAAATTCTTGTTATCCTAATTTCTAAATCACAATCCCAAATCTACAATATTTCTCTATAAAAATGAAAAATTTCCTTAAATAGCAGCTTTTAGAAAATTATTTTAAAAATACATCCTATTGATCAAAAATTCGAAAAGAATACTCATCTTTCATAAAAAATTCTTTTTATCCTAATTTCTAAATAACAATCCCAAATCTACATTATTTCTCTATAAAAATAAAAACTTTTCTTAAATAGCAGCTTTTAGAAAATTATTTAAAAAATAAGTCCTATTGATCAAAATTTCTACAAGAATACTCATCTTTCAACAAAAATTCTTGTTATCCTAATTTCTAAATCATAATCCCAAATCTACAATATTTCTCTATAAAAAAGAAAAGCTTCCTTAAATAACAGCTTTTAGAAAATTATTTAAAAAATATATCTTATTGTTTAAAAATTCTAAAAGAATACTCATCTTTCAACAATAATTCTTGTTATCCTAATTTCTAAATGACAATCCCAAATCTACAATATTTCTCTATAAAAATGAAAACTTTCTATAAATATCAGCTTTTAGAAAATTATTTAAAAAATACATCCTATTGATAAAAAATTCTAAAAGAATACTCATCTTTCATAAAAAGTTCTTGTTATCCTAATTTCTTATACATAATCCCAAATCTACAATATTTCTCTATAAAAATGAAAACTTTCTATAAATATCAGCTTTTAGAAAATTATTTAAAAAATACATCCTATTGATCAAAAATTCTAAGAGAATACTCATCTTTCAACAAAAATTCTTGTTATCCTAATTTCTAAATCACAATCCCAAATCTACAATATTTCTCTATAAAAATGAAAAATTTCCTTAAATAGCAGCTTTTAGAAAATTATTTTAAAAATACATCCTATTGATCAAAAATTCGAAAAGAATACTCATCTTTCATAAAAAATTCTTTTTATCCTAATTTCTAAATAACAATCCCAAATCTACATTATTTCTCTATAAAAATAAAAACTTTTCTTAAATAGCAGCTTTTAGAAAATTATTTAAAAAATAAGTCCTATTGATCAAAATTTCTACAAGAATACTCATCTTTCAACAAAAATTCTTGTTATCCTAATTTCTAAATCACAATCCCAAATCTACAATATTTCTCTATAAAAAAGAAAAGCTTCCTTAAATAACAGCTTTTAGAAAATTATTTAAAAAATATATCTTATTGTTCAAAAATTCTAAAAGAATACTCATCTTTCAACAATAATTCGTGTTATCCTAATTTCTACATGACAATCCCAAATCTACAATATTTCTCTATAAAAATGAAAACTTTCTATAAATATCAGCTTTTAGAAAATTATTTAAAAAATACATCCTATTGATAAAAAATTCTAAAAGAATACTCATCTTTCAACAAAAGTTCTTGTTATCCTAATTTCAAAATAACAATCCCAAATCTACAATATTTTTGTATACAAATGAAAACTTTCTTTAAATAGCAGCTTTTAGAAAATTATTTAAAAAATACATACTATTGATCAAAAATTCTAAGAGAATACTCATCTTTCAACAAAAATTCTTGTTATCCTAATTTCTAAATCACAATCCCAAATCTACAATATTTCTCTATAAAAATGAAAACTTTCCTTAAATTGCAGCTTTTAGGAAATTATTTTAAAAATAAGTCCTATTGATCAAAAATTCTAAAAGAATACTCATCTTTCAACAAAAATTCTTGTTATCCTAATTTCTAAATCACAATCCCAAATCTACAATATTTCTCTATAAAAATGAAAATTTTCCTTAAATCGCAACTTTTAGAAAATTATTTTAAAAATACGTCCTATTGATAAAAAATTCTAAAAGAATACTCATCTTTCATAAATAATTCTTGTTATCCTAATTTCTAAATGACAATCCCAAATCAACAGTATTTCTCTATAAAAATGAAAATTTTCCTTAAATATCAGCTTTTAGAAAATTATTTAAAAAATACATCCTATTGATCAAAAATTCTAAAAGAATACTCATCTTTCATAAAAAGTTCTTGTTATCCTAATTTCTAATACACAATCACTACAAGAAAACATATTTTTTACGAGGGCAATATACGTTGTAACTTCGTCGTAAACGGGGTGTTACGACGAATGAACCGCGAAACACGTTTCGTCGTAAAACGCCCGTCGTAACCGACGTTTCGTCGTAAATGACTTGTTAAGTTTACGACGAAATATATTCCTCGTAAAGCGCAGGGCAGAGATTCGTCGTAAACGACACGTAAAATTTCGTGGTAAACTCCACGTAATGGATTCGATGTAAAGCACACGTAAACATTTTCGTTGTAACACCCTCGTAAATATTTCGATGTAAACTCCACGTAACATTTCGATGTAAAGACCACGTAAAATCTTCGATGTAAAAGACTCGTAATTATTTTCGACGGTAATCAGTTGTAAATGTTTACGTCGAGCCTACATCGACGTTTCGTTTTATAATATATTTTGAATATTATTTTTAACCTCAAATATATATATATATAAATTTGAATTTATTTAAAATTCTGAATTTTAAATAATTTTAATTTTAAAACGAAATATGAAAATAAAAAACATTTATAAAAAAGCATTTAAAAGTCATAATATTTAAATTCATAATACAAACCGAAAATATTAAAAAAACTACATATCATCGAAGTAGTCGGTGGGGTTGCTCGGCTGTTGACGGGTTGGATCGGACTCTTGGGGATCTCGTACTGGCAACCCAAGAGCGGCTCGTCTCTGACTCAACATTCTCTGCATAACCGGGTTTCCCACGGCCATCACGTCTAGCAAATCCTCAAGAGAGTCTAAACGAACCTGCTGGCTATCCATTCGAGCTTTCATCTGAGAAGTCTCTTCATCCCGTCTCGAAGTGTATGACGAAGTTGCCCTTGCAACTTGGTTAACGGAGCCTATACCGACTATTCGGCCCTTCTTTCTAGGAGCCAGCTATAAAATTAAAACATATATTAATATAGTTATTAAAAATAATGAAAAAAAAAATTTTAGTTGTACTACCTCTTCGAAGATTCGGTCGGCTTCTTCGGTGGACAATGTGACGGGTAATCCATCGGGAGACTCCTGAGTTAGTTGCGTCTCCCGTTCTTCAATCCGAGTAGCCACTGCTTGAGCGAGTTTCTCTGATGCAGGATCCACAAAAACTCCGTCGGATGTGGCGTGAGTCATCTTGAATAGGTCAGACAGAGATGGTAAGACTCCCGTCTTCTCCAACTACAAAAAAAAAATATTAAAAGTTATATTAATTGAATATTTTAAAATAAATATTTAAAAACAAAACTTACAACGTCTAGACGGATGCCTGCATGTGGTTTTTGGCCGGTTCTGTGAAGCATGGGCAAATTACCATCTTTATCCTTCGTTCTTCGAGAAGCCGAGCACGAATTGGCCTTTTTGATCGAAGACGGGTGCTTCCAATAGGCGATGAGGCCATCCCACACATCCGTCGTGAGCTCAGTGGGCTTTCCCTCATACCCGTCGAGCTCCCACTTGTCCTTCCAATCGGAGACTGTGTTGCAGAGGCGGATCTTTGCTTTTGCAACGAATTCCGCCTTCACCATCTCGGTGATTCCCAAAGACCAATGCCACTTTTGCTGAAACACAAAAAATTTGAAAAAATTACAATTAATAATAATATTTAAAAAATATATACATATTTAAAAGTTAAAATTTAATTAAATTTAAAAATCTTACCGCAAACATTTTAAACCACGTGATCTTAACGTGATTTGGAGTCTTGCTCCAGTTCGGATATGCCCCGTCGTAGTAACCCTTAATCGTTTTCGAAACGCTCCGGCCAACACGGTTATTAGCCCCAAACCTGAAAGGAAAACAATTTAACCGTTAGAAAATAAAAATATTTTAAATTTTTATGTAATAAAAATTAATAACTTACCAATAAGTTCCTCGGGGTCTATCGGGGTCTAGAACATCCAAACCCTCTCGTCCGGGCTGGGCAAGCAAATCCTCTACCGTATATCTCGCGAATGGGGCATATGAAGGCACACGCAAATCCGGATGAACTGCACCTTCTGGGACAGGCTCAGGTGCAGCCGCTGGAGGAGGAGGTGGAGGCATATGCGGTGGAGGCATTTGCGGTGGAGGCATCTGCGGTGGAGGAGGACTCCAAGCAACTCTCTGAGAAGGCTGAGAGTCTGGAACTGCGGTGGAGGATGATGGACCAGAAGACGATGGACCGGAAGAAGATGTACCGGAACCATCGTCGCCAAACAAATCTCTATAACTAGGTGCTCTGGATTTTCTTCTAGGAGCCATCTAAAAAAAATTAAAATAAATTTTATCAGTTACGACATAATAAAAATATTATTCCGTTACCTAACTAATCACCTAAACTAATTACCTAACTAATCACCTAAACTAATTCCGTTACCTAACTAATCACCTAAACTAATTTAAAAAAAAAAAAAAAGAGAGAGAGAGAGAGAGTTTACCTTAGAGAGAGCAAAGGAATTTGGGAGGAATGAGCGAGGCAGCCTCGCTCTCGGCGTCCCCTTATATAGATTAGGATTCGTCGTAAAATCGACGTAAATTTACGACGAAATTACCAGGCCCGCGTTTTTCCATTTACGACGAATTTACCAGGCCCGTGTTTTTTAATTTACGACGAAATTACCAGGCCCGTGTTTTTCGAGTTACGACGAAATTACCAGGCCCGCGTTTTTCCATTTACGACGAAATTACGACGCTTAACCCTAAACACCGAGAATGAAATCCCTAAACCCCAAAGTGACATATCATCTAACATCATATCTTATATCATACTACTTCTTACTCTTTCTTTTAGAAAATATTACAATAGAGAAATCCAACATTTGATACATATATTACATCACTCTAAATCGTTTTCGTTCTCATCACTATCATTACAATCATCATCGTCGCTTCTCTCGAACTCGTCTTCACGTGCTTCATCTGTCGCATCTTCGGGAATATCTTCATATTGAAAGTTTTGCGGGTCGATCAAAAGGATTTCATCAGTTGGTTGTTCTGGTACCTCAACTTCAGTGATAGCGTCTTCTTCTTGCAAGGGCGGTTCTTCTCCAACGACAATGCGTCCACGAGGTGTAACTTTGATAGCAGTTACCCAGTTTATCCCGGAAGTTCGAAGCCGAGGATAAGGAAGGAAGCTAACTTGCTCGGCTTGTGAAGCTAAAATGAAAGGCTCAAATTTGTTGTATCTTCTCCCAAAATTGACATCCACAACACCAAATTTGTTATACCGAATCCCTCGGTTCACAACAGGATCGAACCATTCACATTTGAAGAGGACGCATTTTAGCTTCAATAACCCCGGAAATTCCACTTCAATAATCTCCTGCAATATCCCGTAAAAGTCTGTTTCACCTTTCACACATATTCCGTAGTTACTCGTTGCCCGATGTCTCCCATACTCGTATGTGTGAAAGGTAAATCCTCGTGTGAAATACATAGGTGATGTGGTGACCTTTGCAACTGGACCTTGAACCAATTCATGAAACCATACGGGATAATAAGGATCGTCATAATCAACCTGCAAAAAACATATATATATTCTTAAACACTTACTTAATTAATATAATAGTATGAGATATATTACCTGTGATTTTAACCACTTGACAAAGTGCTTATCTTTACGTGTATCCACATCAGTTGCAGATATTCCTGGTATTGCTTCTTCAACTTGAGATACAAACATCCTGCAAATTGAACAAATAATCAAATCATACATAATTAACTTCAATTCATATAATTAACATTCACAAAAAAATTTACCTTTCAAAGTAACGGGTCATTGCATCCTCGCAGTTGAGCAGAATATAAGTGTGGGCACTATGTTTATCTTCTTCACATGACCACCATACTTCTTTCGTTTTACCACCAAACCGTCCAATTTCGCAGAAAATGTCAGGAACACCATCAATTGGATATGATGTCGGTACTCCACCATCATCATATCTTCTAGGAACTCTTTTTCTCGTACGAACAGTTGGAGCAAAGTAGTATGATGTGAAGTTAGATGTTTCGGCTGTCAAACTCCCTGCAACTATTGAACCTTCTACCTTTGCAAGATTTCTTGCTTTCCCCTTCAAATGTTTCATCTGTCGCTCATACGGATACATCCATCCGTTGTGAACAGGTCCACGAAGCAATGCTTCATACGGTAGGTGGACAACTAGATGCTCCATGACGTCAAAAAATGAAGGAGGAAATATCTTCTCCAGGTTGCACAATATGATCGGAATGTTCTGATGAAGTTGTTCGATGACTTCTTCTTTGAACGTACGTGTGCTAAGATCTCTGAAAAATGCTCCGATGGCTGTATATTTTAAAAGGAATCAAATTAATAACATTTCGTAACATAGGTATATATATAAATTTATAATTACCTGCAAGTGCTTCGTGGACATTTGCTGGAAGGAGCTCGGCAAAAGCAAATGGAAGCAGTCGTTGCATAAACACATGACAATCATGACTTTTCATTCCGGAGAACTTTTGACCTCGTTCAATACATCTTGACATATTTGAAACATAACCATCAGGAAACTTAACTTCCGATGCAACCCAGTCAAACAAGGTTGTTTTCGCTGCTGATGACAACCGGAAGATGGGAACAGGAACGTTTCCATTGCTCTTGATATGTAACTCACTTCTTGAGCAAATATCAGGTAAGTCCATCCTTGACTTTTTGTTATCTTTTGTCTTCCCAGGGACGTTAAGTAATGTATTCATGATGTTCTCAAAAAAGTTCTTCTCGATATGCATGACATCCAGATTGTGGCGTAAGAGAAGATCCTTCCAATATGGCGTAAGACGAATGACTCATGTTCGTTATCGTTATCTTCGAAATAGTAATTGGTGGTTCGAGAAGAAGAGAGTTGTGTGTTGTGAGGAAGAGAGTTGTGGGAAATGACATATATATAGAGAAATATGGTAAGTTTTACATGGATTTTACATGGAAAATTTACAACGCGTTTACAACGAACTTAGGTAAGTTAAAGCACTTTCAATACACGTTTTCACCTTTATGTAACGGTAACATGATTCGTTGTAATGTCGATGTAACGTTTACAACTATTTTGCATTCCACGTACTTTCGTCGTAAACTTACATTAACTTTACGACGAATACATTTCGTCGTAAATTACCATCGAGTTTACGACGAAGTCATGTCGCGTCGTAATTGCGTTGTAAAGCTTATGTAAATTTACGAGGAAATAATTTCCTCGTAAAATACCGTTGTTACTGCTACGTTTTCTTGTAGTGAATCTTAAATCTACAATATTTCTCTATACAAATGAAAACATTCTTAAAATAGCAGCTTTTAGAAAATTATTTTAAAAATACATCCTATTGATCAAAAATTCTAAGAGAATACTCATCTTTCAACAAAAATTTCTTGTTATCCCAATTTCTAAATCACAATCCCAAATCTACAATATTTCTCTATAAAAATGAAAACTTTCCTTAAATAGCAGCTTTTAGGAAATTATTTAAAAAGTAAGTCCTATTGGTCAAAAATTCTAAAAGAATACTCATCTTTCAACAAAAATTCTTGTTATCCTAATTTCTAAATCACATTCCCAAATCTACAATATTTCTCTATAAAAATGATTTTTTTCCTTAAATCGCAACTTTTAGAAAATTATTTTAAAAATACATCCTATTGATAAAAAATTCTAAAAGAATACTCATCATTCATAAATAATTCTTGTTATCCTAATTTCTAAATGACAATCCCAAATCTACAAAATTTCTCTATAAAAATGAAAACTTTCCTTAAATAGCAGCTTTTAGAAAATTATTTTTAAAAAAAGTCCTATTGATCAAAAATTCTAAAAGAATACTCATATTTCAAAAATAATTCTTGTTATCTCAATTTCTAAATCAAAATCCCAAATCTACAATATTTCTCTAGAAAAAAAAACTTTTCTTAAATAGCAGTATTTAGAAAAATATTTAAAAAATACATCATATTGATCAAAAATTCTAAGAGAATACTCATCTTTCAACAAAAATTCTTGTTATCTTAATTTCTAAATCACAATCCCAAATCTACAATATTTCTCTACAAAAATGAAAACTTTCCTTAAATAGCAGCTTTTAGAAAATTATTTTAAAAATACATCCTATTGATCAAAAATTCGAAAAGAATACTCATCTTTCATAAAAAATTCTTTTTATCCTAATTTCTAAATAACAATCCCAAATCTACATTATTTCTCCATAAAAATAAAAACTTTCCTTAATAGCAGCTTTTAGAAAATTATTTAAAAAATAAGTCCTATTGATCAAAAATTCTACAAGAATACTCATCTTTCAACAAAAATTCGTGTTATCCTAATTTCTAAATCACAATCCCAAATCTACAATATTTCTCTATAAAAATGAAAAGCTTCCTTAAATAACAGCTTTTAGAAAATTATTTAAAAAATATATCTTATTGTTTAAAAATTCTAAAAGAATACTCATCTTTCAACAATAATTCTTGTTATCCAAATTTCTAAATGACAATCCCAAATCTACAATATTTCTCTATACAAATGAAAATTTTCCTTAAATAGCTGCTCTTAGTAAATTATTTTAAAATTACATCCTATTGATCAAAAATTCTAAAAGAATACACATCTAACAACAAAAATTCTATTTATCCCAATTTCTAAATCAAAATCCCAAATCTACAATATTTCTCTAGAAAAATAAAAACTTTCCTTAAATAGCAGTATTCAAAAAAATATTTAAAAAATACATCCTATTGATCAAAAATTCTAAGAGAATACTCATCTTTCAACAAAAATTCTTGTTATCCTAATTTCTAAATCACAATCCCAAATCTACAATATTTCTCTATAAAAATGAAAACTTTCCTTAAATAGCAGCTTTTAGAAAATTATTTAAAAAATAAGTCCTATTGATCAAAAATTCTAAAAGAATACTCATCTGTCAACAAAAATTCTTGTTATCCTAATTTCTAAATCACAATCCCAAATCTACAATATTTCTCTAAAAAAATGAAAACTTTCCTTGAAGAGCAGCTTTTAGGAAATTATTTAAAAAGTAAGTCCTATTGGTCAAAAATTCTAAAAGAATACTCATCGTTCAACAAAAATTTTTGTTATCCTAATTTCTAAATCACATTCTCAAATCTACAATATTTCTCTATAAAAATGAAAATTTTCCTTAAATCGCAACTTTTAGAAAATTATTTTAAAAATACATCCTATTGATAAAAAATTCTAAAAGAATACTCATCATTCATAAATAATTCTTGTTATCCTAATTTCTAAATGACAATCCCAAATCTACAAAATTTCTCTATAAAAATGAAAACTTTCCTTAAATAGCAGCTTTTAGAAAATTATTTTTTAAAAAAGTCCTATTGATCAAAAATTCTAAAAGAATACTCATATTTCAAAAATAATTCTTGTTATCCCAATTTCTAAATCAAAATCCCAAATCTACAATATTTCTCTAGAAAAAAAAAACTTTTCTTAAATAGCAGTATTTAGAAAAATATTTAAAAAATACATCCTATTGATCAAAAATTCTAAGAGAATACTCATCTTTCAACAAAAATTCTTGTTATCTTAATTTCTAAATCACAATCCCAAATCTACAATATTTCTCTATAAAAATGAAAACTTTCCTTAAATAGCAGCTTTTAGAAAATTATTTTAAAAATACATCCTATTGATCAAAAATTCGAAAAGAATACTCATCTTTCATAAAAAATTCTTTTTACCCTAATTTCTAAATAACAATCCCAAATCTACATTATTTCTCCATAAAAATAAAAACTTTCCTTAAGTAGCAGCTTTTAGAAAATTATTTAAAAAATAAGTCCTATTGATCAAAAATTCTACAAGAATACTCATCTTTCAACAAAAATTCTTGTTATCCTAATTTCTAAATCACAATCCCAAATCTACAATATTTCTCTATAAAAATGAAAAGCTTCCTTAAATAACAGCTTTTAGAAAATTATTTAAAAATATATCTTATTGTTTAAAAATTCTAAAAGAATACTCATCTTTCAACAATAATTCTTGTTATCCAAATTTCTAAATGACAATCCCAAATCTACAATATTTCTCTATACAAATGAAAATTTTCCTTAAATAGCAGCTTTTAGAAAATTATTTAAAAAATAAGTCCTATTGATCAAAAATTTTAAAAGAATACTCATCTTTCAACAAAAATTCTTGTTATCCTAATTTCTAAATCACAATCCCAAATCTACAATATTTCTCTATAAAAATGAAAACTTTCCTTAAAGAGCAGCTTTTAGGAAATTATTTAAAAAGTAAGTCCTATTGGTCAAAAATTCTAAAAGAATACTCATTTTTCAACAAAATTTTTTGTTATCCTAATTTCTAAATAACATTCCCAAATCTACAATATTTCTCTATAAAAATGAAAATTTTCCTTAAATCGCAACTTTTAGAAAATTATTTTAAAAATACATCCTATTGATAAAAAATTCTAAAAGAATACTCATCTTTCATAAATAATTCTTGTTATCCTAATTTCTAAATGACAATCCCAAATCAACAATATTTCTCTATAAAAATGAAAACTTTCCTTAAATATCAGCTTTTAGAAAATTATTTAAAAAATACATCCTATTGATAAAAAATTCTAAAAGAATACTCATCTTTCATAAATAATTCTTGTTATCCTAATTTCTAAATGACAATCCCAAATCAACAATATTTCTCTATAAAAATAAAAACTTTCCTTAAATATCAGCTTTTAGAAAATTATTTAAAAAATACATCCTATTGATAAAAAATTCTAAAAGAATACTCATCTTTCAACAAAAGTTCTTGTTATCCTAATTTCTAAATAACAATCCCAAATCTACAATATTTCTGTATACAAATGAAAACTTTCCTTAAATAGCAGCTTTTAGAAAATTATTTAAAAATACATACTATTGATCAAAAATTCTAAGAGAATACTCATCTTTCAACAAAAATTCTTGTTATCCTAATTTCTAAATCACAATCCCAAATCTACAATATTTCTCTATAAAAATGAAAACTTTCCTTAAATTGCAGCTTTTAGGAAATTATTTTAAAAATAAGTCCTATTGATCAAAAATTCTAAAAGAATACTCATCTTTCAACAAAAATTCTTGTTATCCTAATTTCTAAATCACAATCCCAAATCTACAATATTTCTCTATGAAAATGAAAACTTTCCTTAAATAGCAGCTTTTAGAAAATTATTTAAAAAATACATCCTATTGATCAAAAATTCTAAAAGAATACTCATCTTTCAACAAAAAATTCTTTTTATCCTAATTTCTAAATAACAATCCCAAATCTACAATATTTCTCTATAAAAATAAAAACTTTCCATAAATAGCAGCATTTAGAAAAATATATAAAAAATACATCCAATTGATCAAAAATTCTAAGAGAATACTCATCTTTCAACAAAAATTATTTTTATCCTAATTTCTAAATCACAATCCCAAATCTACAATATTTATCTATAAAAACGAAAACTTTCCTTAAATAGCAGCTTTTAGAAAATTATTTAGAAAATAAGTCCTATTGATCAAAAATTCTAAATGAATACTCATCTTTAAAAATTCTTGTTATCCTAATTTTTAAATCACAATCCCAAATCTACAATATTTCTCTAGAAAAATAAAAACTTTCCTTAAATAGCAGTATTTAGAAAAATATTTAAAAAATACATCCTATTGATCAAAAATTCTAAGAGAATACTTATCTTTCAACAAAAATTCTTTATATCCTAATTTCTAAATCACAATCCCAAATCTACAATATTTCTCTATAAAAATGAAAACTATCCTTAAATAGCAGCTTTTTGAAAATTATTTTAAAAATACATCCTATTGATCAAAAAGTCAAAAAGAATACTCATCTTTCATAAATAATTTTTTTTATCCTAATTTCTAAATAACAATCCCAAATCTACAATTTTGCTCTATATAAATGAAAACTTTCCTTAAATAGCAGCTTTTAAAAAATAATTTAAAAAATAAGTCCTATTGATCAAAAATTCTAAAAGAATACTCATCTTTCAACAAAAATTCTTGTTATCCTAATTTCTAAATCATAATCCCAAATCTACAATATTTCTCTATAAAAATGAAAACTTTCCTTAAATAGCAGCTTTTAGGAAATTATTTTAAAAATAAGTCCTATTGATCAAAAATTCTAAAAGAATACTCATCTTTCAACAAAATTTTTTGTTATCCTAATTTCTAAATCACAATCTCAAATCTACAATATTTCTCTATAAAAATGAAAATTTTCCTTTAATAGCAGCTTTTAGAAAATTATTTTAAAAATACATCCTATTGATAAAAAATTCTAAAAGAATACTCATCATTCATAAATAATTCTTGTTATCCTAATTTCTAAATGACAATCCCAAATCTACAAAATTTCTCTATAAAAATGAAAACTTTCCTTAAATAGCAGCTTTTAGAAAATTATTTTTTAAAAAAGTCCTATTGATCAAAAATTCTAAAAGAATACTCATATTTCAAAAATAATTCTTGTTATCCCAATTTCTAAATCAAAATCCCAAATCTACAATATTTCTCTAGAAAAAAAAAAACTTTCTTAAATAGCAGTTTTAGAAAATATTTAAAAAATACATCCTATTGATCAAAAATTCTAAGAGAATACTCATCTTTCAACAAAAATTCTTGTTATCCTAATTTCTAAATCACAATCCCAAATCTACAATATTTCTCTATAAAAATGAAAACTTTCCTTAAATAGCAGCTTTTAGAAAATTATTTTAAAAATACATCCTATTGATCAAAAATTCTAAAAGAATACTCATCTTTCATAAAAAATTCTTTTTATCCTAATTTCTAAATAACAATCCCAAATCTACAATATTTCTCTATAAAAATAAAAACTTTCCTTAAATAGCAGCTTTTAGAAAATTATTTAAAAAATAAGTCCTATTGATCAAAAATTCTAAAAGAATACTCATCTTTCAACAAAAATTCTTGTTATCCTAATTTCTAAATCACAATCCCAAATCTACAATATTTCTCTATAAAAATGAAAAGCTTCCTTAAATAACAGCTTTTAGAAAATTATTTAAAAAATATATCTTATTGATCAAAAATTCTAAAAGAATACTCATCTTTCAACAAAATTCTTGTTATCCTAATTTCTAAATGACAATCCCAAATCTACAATATTTCTCTATAAAATGAAAATTTTCCTTAAATAGCAGCTTTTAGAAAATTATTTAAAAAATAAGTCCTATTGATCAAAAATTCTAAAAGAATACTCATCTTCAACAAAAATTCTTGTTATCCTAATTTCTAAATCACAATCCCAAATCTACAATATTTCTCTATAAAATGAAACTTTCCTTAAATAGCAGCTTTTAGAAATTATTTAAAAGTAAGTCCTATTGATCAAAAATTCTAAAAGAATACTCATTTTTCAACAAAAAATTTTTGTTATCCTAATTTCTAAAAAACATCCCAAATCTACAATATTTCTCTATAAAAATGAAAATTTCCTTAAATAGCAGCTTTTAGAAAATTATTTAAAAAATACATCCTATTGATCAAAAATTCTAAAAGAATACTCATCTTTCATAAAAATTCTTGTTATCCTAATTTCTAAATCACAATCCCAAATCTACAATATTTCTCTATAAAATGAAAACTTTCCTTAAATAGCAGCTTTTAGAAAATTATTTAAAAAATACATCCTATTGTTAAAAATTCTAAAAGAATACTCATCTTTCATAAAAATTCTTGTTATCCTAATTTCTAAATGACAATCCCAAATCTACAATATTTCTCTATAAAAATAAAAACTTTCCTTAAATATCAGCTTTTAGAAAATTATTTAAAAAATACATCCTATTGATCAAAAATTCTAAAAGAATACTCATCTTTCAACAAAAGTTCTTGTTATCCTAATTTCTAAATAACAATCCCAAATCTACAATATTTCTCTATAAAATGAAAACTTTCCTTAAATAGCAGCTTTTAGAAAATTATTTAAAAAATACATCATATTGATCAAAAATTCTAAGAGAATACTCATCTTTCAAGAATCTTGTTATCCTAATTTCTAAATCACAATCCCAAATCTACAATATTTCTCTATAAAAATGAAAACTTTCCTTAAATAGCAGCTTTTAGAAAATTATTTAAAAAATAAGTCCTATTGATCAAAAAGTCTAAAGAATACTCATCTTTCAACAAAATTCTTGTTATCCTAATTTCTAAATCACAATCCCAAATCTACAATATTTCTCTATAAAAATAAAACTTTCCTTAAATAGCAGCTTTTAGAAATTATTTAAAAATACATCCTATTGATCAAAATTCTAAAAGAATACTCATCTTTCACAAAAAATCTTTTTATCCTAATTTCTAAATAACAATCCCAAATCTACAATATTTCTCTATAAAAATAAAACTTTCCTTAAATAGCAGCATTTAGAAAAATATTTAAAAATACATCCTATTGATCAAAAATTCTAAAGAATACTCATCTTTCAACAAAAATTATTTTTATCCTAATTTCTAAATCACAATCCCAAATCTACAATATTTCTCTATAAAAAGAAAACTTTCCTTAAATAGCAGCTTTTAGAAAATTATTTAAAAATAATCCTATTGATCAAAAATTCTAAAAATACTCATCTTTAAAAAATCTTGTTATCCTAATTTCTAAATCACAATCCCAAATCTACAATATTTCTCTATAAAAATAAAAACTTTCCTTAAATAGCAGCTTTTAGAAAATTATTTAAAAAATACATCCTATTGATCAAAAATTCTAAGAGAATACTCATCTTTCAACAAAAATTCTGTTATCCTAATTTCTAAATCACAATCCCAAATCTACAATATTTCTCTATAAAAATGAAAACTTCCTTAAATAGCAGCTTTTAGAAATTATTTTAAAAATACATCCTATTGATCAAAAATCTAAAAGAATACTCATCTTTCATAAAAATTTTGTTTTATCCTAATTTCTAAATAACAATCCCAAATCTACAATATTTCTCTATAAAATGAAAACTTTCCTTAAATAGCAGCTTTTAAAAATTATTTAAAAAATAATCCTATTGATCAAAAATTCTAAAAGAATACTCATCTTTCAACAAAAATTCTTGTTATCCTAATTTCTAATCACAATCCCAAATCTACAATATTCTCTATAAAAATGAAAACTTTCCTTAAATAGCAGCTTTTAGAAAATTATTTTAAAAATAAGTCCTATTGATCAAAAATTCTAAAAGAATACTCATCTTTCAACAAAAATTTTTTGTTATCCTAATTTCTAAATCACAATCCCAAATCTACAATATTTCTCTATAAAATGAAAATTTCCTTAAATAGCAGCTTTTAAAAATTATTTTAAAAATACATCCTATTGATCAAAAATTCTAAAGAATACTCATCTTTCATAAAAATTCTTGTTATCCTAATTTCTAAATCACAATCCCAAATCTACAAATTTCTCTCTATAAAATGAAAACTTTCCTTAAATAGCAGCTTTTAGAAAATTATTTTTAAAAAAGTCCTATTGATCAAAAATTCTAAAAGAATACTCATCTTTCAAAAAAAATTCTTGTTATCCCAATTTCTAAATCAAATCCCAAATCTACAATATTTCTCTATAAAAAAAAAACTTTCCTTAAATAGCAGTTTTAGAAAATATTTAAAAAATACATCCTATTGATCAAAATTCTAAAGAGAATACTCATCTTTCAACAAAAATTCTTGTTATCCTAATTTCTAAATCACAATCCCAAATCTACAATATTTCTCTATAAAAATGAAAACTTTCCTTAAATAGCAGCTTTTAGAAAATTATTTAAAAATACATCATATTGATCAAAAATTCTAAAAGAATACTCATCTTTCATAAAAAATTCTTTTTATCCTAATTTCTAAATCACAATCCCAAATCTACATTATTTCTCTATAAAAATAAAAACTTTCCTTAAATAGCAGCTTTTAGAAAATTATTTAAAAAATAATCCTATTGATCAAAATTCTAAAAGAATACTCATCTTTCAACAAAAATCTTGTTATCCTAATCCTAATTCTAAATCACAATCCCAAATCTACAATATTTCTCTATAAAAATGAAATTTCCTTAAATAGCAGCTTTTAGAAATTATTTAAAAATAAGTCCTATTGATCAAAATTCTAAAGAATACTCATCTTTCAACAAAATTTTTTGTTATCCTAATTTCTAAATCACAATCCCAAATCTACAATATTTCTCTATAAAAATGAAAACTTTCCTTAAATAGCAGCTTTTAGAAAATTATTTTAAAAATACATCCTATTGATCAAAAATTCTAAAAGAATACTCATCTTTCATAAAAAGTTCTTGTTATCCTAATTTCTAATGCACAATCCCAAATCTATAATATTTTTCTATACAAATGAAAACTTTCCTTAAATAGCAGCCTTTAGAAAATTATTTTAAAAAATACATCTATTGATCAAAATTCTAAGAGAATACTCATCTTCAACAAAAATTCTATTTATCCTAATTCTAAATCACAATCCCAAATCTACAATATTTCTCTATAAAAATGAAAACTTTCCTTAAATAGCAGCTTTTAGAAAATTATTTTAAAAATACATCCTATTGATCAAAAATTCTAAAAGAATACACATCTAACAACAAAAACTCTATTTATCCTAATTTCTAAATCAAAATCCCAAATCTACAATATTTCTCTATAAAAATAAAAACTTTCCTTAAATAGCAGTTTTTAAAAATATTTAAAAAATACATCCTATTGATCAAAAATTCTAAGAGAATACTCATCTTTCAACAAAAATTCTTGTTATCCTAATTTCTAAATCACAATCCCAAATCTACAATATTTCTCTATAAAAATGAAAACTTTCCTTAAATAGCAGCTTTTAGAAAATTATTTAAAAAATACATCCTATTGATCAAAAATTCTAAAAGAATACTCATCTTTCATAAAAATTCTTTTTATCCTAATTTCTAAATAACAATCCCAAATCTACAATATTTCTCTATAAAAATAAAACTTTTCCTTAAATCGCAACTTTTAGAAAATTATTTTAAAAATACATCCTATTGATCAAAAATTCTAAAAGATACTCATCATTCATAAAAATTCTTGTTATCCTAATTTCTAAATCACAATCCCAAATCTACAATATTTCTCTATAAAAATGAAAACTTTCCTTAAATACAGCTTTTAGAAAATTATTTAAAAAAAAGTCCTATTGATCAAAAATTCTAAAAGAATACTCATCTTTCAAAAAACTCTTATTATCCAATTTCTAAATCAAAATCCCAAATCTACAATATTTCTCTATAAAAAAAAAACTTTTCTTAAATAGCATTTTAGAAAAATATTTAAAAAATAATCCTATTGATCAAAAATTCTAAAAGAATACTCATCTTTCAACAAAAATTCTTGTTATTTTAATTTCTAAATCACAATCCCAAATCTACAATATTTCTCTATAAAAATGAAAACTTTCCTTAAATAGCAGCTTTTAGAAAATTATTTAAAAAATACATCCTATTGATCAAAAATTCTAAAAGAATACTCATCTTTCAAAAAATTCTTTTTATCCTAATTTCTAAATAACAATCCCAAATCTACATATTTCTCTATAAAAATAAAAACTTTCCTTAAATAGCAGCTTTTAGAAAATTATTTAAAAAATAAGTCCTATTGATCAAAAATTCTAAAAGAATACTCATCTTTCAACAAAAATTCTTGTTATCCTAATTTCTAAATCACAATCCCAATCTACAATATTTCTCTATAAAAATGAAAACTTTCCTTAAATAGCAGCTTTTAGAAAATTATTTAAAAAATAAGTCCTATTGTTTAAAAATTCTAAAAGAATACTCATCTTTTAACAAAAATTCTTGTTATCCAAATTTCTAAATCACAATCCCAAATCTACAATATTTCTCTATAAAAATGAAAACTTTCCTTAAATAGCAGCTTTTAGAAAATTATTTTAAAAATACATCCTATTGATCAAAAATTCTAAAAGAATACACACATCTAACAACAAAACTCTATTTTATCCCAATTTCTAAATCAAAATCCCAATCTACAATATTTCTCTATAAAAATGAAAACTTTCCTTAAATAGCAGTTTTAGAAAAAATATTTAAAAAATACATCCTATTGATCAAAATTCTAAAAGAATACTCATCTTTCAACAAAATTCTTGTTATCCTAATTTCTAAATCACAATCCCAAATCTACAATATTTCTCTATAAAAATGAAAACTTTCCTTAAATAGCAGCTTTTAGAAAATTATTTAAAAATACATCCTATTGATCAAAAATTCTAAAAGAATACTCATCTTTCATAAAAAATTCTTTTTATCCTAATTTCTAAATACAATCCCAAATCTACAATATTTCTCTATAAAAATAAAACTTTCCTTAAATAGCAGCTTTTAGAAAATTATTTAAAAAATAATCCTATTGATCAAAAATTCTAAAAGAATACTCATCTTTCAACAAAATTCTTGTTATCCTAATTTCTAAATCACAATCCCAAATCTACAATATTTCTCTATAAAATGAAAACTTCCTTAAATAGCAGCTTTTAGAAAATATTTAAAAAATACATCCTATTGATCAAAAATTCTAAAAGAATACTCATCTTTCAACAAAAATTCTTGTTATCCTAATTTCTAAATAATAAACCCAAATCTACAATATTTCTCTATAAAAATGAAAACTTTCCTTAAATAGCAGCTTTTAGAAAATTATTTAAAATAAGTCCTATTGATCAAAAATTCTAAAAGAATACTCATCTTTCAACAAAAATTCTTGTTATCCTAATTTCTAAATCACAATCCCAAATCTACAATATTTCTCTATAAAAATGAAAACTTTCCTTAAATAGCAGCTTTTAGAAAATTATTTAAAAAATAAGTCCTATTGATCAAAATTCTAAAAGAATACTCATCTTTCAACAAAATTCTTGTTATTATCTAATTTCTAAATCACAATCCCAAATCTACAATATTTCTCTATAAAATGAAAACTTTCCTTAAATAGCAGCTTTTAGAAATTATTTTAAAAATACATCCTATTGATCAAAATTCTAAAAGAATACTCATCTTTCATAAAAATTCTTGTTATCCTAATTTCTAAATCACAATCCCAAATCTACAATATTTCTCTATAAAAATGAAAACTTTCCTTAAATAGCAGCTTTTAGAAAATTATTTAAAAATACATCCTATTGATCAAAAATTCTAAAAGAATACTCATCTTTCATAAAAATTCTTGTTATCCTAATTTCTAAATCACAATCCCAAATCTACAATATTTCTCTATAAAAAATAAAACTTTCCTTAAATAGCAGCTTTTAGAAAATATTTTAAAAAATACATCCTATTGATCAAAATTCTAAAAGAATACTCATCAACAAAAATTCTTGTATCCTAATTTCTAAATAATAAACCCAAATCTACAATATTTCTCTATAAAAATGAAAACTTTCCTTAAATAGCAGCTTTTAGAAAATTATTTAAAATACATCCTATTGATCAAAAATTCTAAAAGAATACTCATCTTTCACAAAAATTCTGTTATCCTAATTTCTAAATCACAATCCCAAATCTACAATATTTCTCTATAAAATGAAAACTTTCCTTAAATAGCAGCTTTTAGAAAATTATTTTAAAAATAATCCTATTGATCAAAAATTCTAAAAGAATACTCATCTTTCAACAAATTCTTGTTATCCTAATTTCTAAATCACAATCCCAAATCTACAATATTTCTCTATAAAAATGAAAACTTTCCTTAAATAGCAGCTTTTAGAAATTATTTAAAAATACATCCTATTGATCAAAAATTCTAAAAGAATACTCATCTTTCAACAAAAATTCTTTTTATCCTAATTTCTAAATCACAATCCAAATCTACAATATTTCTCTATAAAAATGAAAACTTTCCTTAAATAGCAGCTTTTAGAAAAATATTTAAAAAATACATCCTATTGATCAAAAATTCTAAGAGAATACTCATCTTTCAACAAAAATATTTTATCCTAATTTCTAAATCACAATCCCAAATCTACAATATTTCTCTATAAAAATGAAAACTTTCCTTAAATAGCAGCTTTTAGAAAATTATTTAAAAAATAAGTCCTATTGATCAAAAATTCTAAAAGAATACTCATCTTTCAAAAATCTTGTTATCCTAATTTCTAAATCACAATCCCAAATCTACAATATTTCTCTATAAAAATAAAAAACTTTCCTTAAATAGCAGCTTTTAGAAAAATATTTAAAAAATACATCCTATTGATCAAAAATTCTAAAAGAATACTCATCTTTCAAAAATTCTTTATTCCTAATTTCTAAATCACAATCCCAAATCTACAATATTTCTCTATAAAAATGAAAACTTTCCTTAAATAGCAGCTTTTAGAAAATTATTTTAAAAATACATCCTATTGATCAAAAATCTAAAAGAATACTCATCTTTCAACAAAAATTCTTTTTATCCTAATTTCTAAATAACAATCCCAAATCTACAATTTTCTCTATAAAAATGAAACTTTCCTTAAATAGCAGCTTTTAAAAATTATTTAAAAAATACATCCTATTGATCAAAAATTCTAAAAGAATACTCATCTTTCAACATTCTTGTTATCCTAATTTCTAAATCACAATCCCAAATCTACAATATTTCTCTATAAAAATGAAAACTTTCCTTAAATAGCAGCTTTAGAAAATTATTTAAAAAATATCCTATTGATCAAAATTCTAAAGAATACTCATCTTTCAACAAAAATTTTTGTTATCCTAATTTCTAAATCACAATCCCAAATCTACAATATTTCTCTATAAAAATGAAACTTTCCTTAAATAGCAGCTTTTAGAAAATTATTTAAAAATACATCCTATTGATCAAAAATTCTAAAGAATACTCATCTTTCAAAAAATTCTTGTTATCCTAATTTCTAAATCACAATCCCAAATCTACAATATTTTCTATAAAATGAAACTTTCCTTAAATAGCAGCTTTTAGAAAATTATTTTAAAATACATCCTATTGATCAAAAATTCTAAAAGAATACTCATCTTTCAACAAAAATTCTTTTTATCCTAATTTCTAAATCACAATCCCAAATCTACAATATTTCTCTATAAAATGAAAATTTCCTTAAATAGCAGCTTTTAGAAAATTATTTAAAAATACATCCTATTGATCAAAAATCTAAAAGAATACACATCTAACAACAAAAACTCTATTATCCTAATTTCTAAATCAAAATCCCAAATCTACAATATTTCTCTATAAAATGAAAACTTTCCTTAATAGCAGCTTTTAAAAATATTTAAAAAATACATCCTATTGATCAAAATTCTAAAAGAATACTCATCTTTCAACAAAAATTCTTGTTATCCTAATTTCTAAATCACAATCCCAAATCTACAATATTTCTCTATAAAAATGAAAACTTTCCTTAAATAGCAGCTTTTAGAAAATTATTTAAAAAATACATCCTATTGATCAAAAATTCTAAAAGAATACTCATCTTTCAAAAAAATTCTTTTTATCCTAATTTCTAAATCACAATCCCAAATCTACAATATTTCTCTATAAAAATGAAAACTTTCCTTAAATAGCAGCTTTTAGAAAATTATTTTAAAAATACATCCTATTGATAAAAATTCTAAAAGAATACTCATCTTTCATAAAAATTCTTGTTATCCTAATTTCTAAATCACAATCCCAAATCTACAATATTTCTCTATAAAATGAAAACTTTCCTTAAATAGCAGCTTTTAGAAAATTATTTTTAAAAAACATCCTATTGATCAAAAATCTAAAGAATACTCATCTTTCAAAAAAAATTCTTGTTATCCTAATTTCTAAATCAAATCCCAAATCTACAATATTTCTCTATAAAAAAAAAAACTTTCCTTAAATAGCAGCTTTAGAAAATATTTAAAAAATACATCCTATTGATCAAAAAATCTAAAGAATACTCATCTTTCAACAAAAATTCTTGTTATCCTAATTTCTAAATCACAATCCCAATCTACAATATTTCTCTATAAAAATGAAACTTTCCTTAAATAGCAGCTTTTAGAAAATTATTTTAAAAATACATCCTATTGATCAAAAATTCTAAAGAATACTCATCTTTCAAAAAAATTCTTTTTATCCTAATTTCTAAATCACAATCCCAAATCTACAATATTTCTCTATAAAAATGAAAACTTTCCTTAAATAGCAGCTTTTAGAAAATTATTTAAAAAATAATCCTATTGATCAAAATTCTAAAGAATACTCATCTTTCAACAAAAATTCTTGTTATCCTAATTTCTAAATCACAATCCCAATCTACAATATTTCTCTATAAAATGAAAACTTTCCTTAAATAGCAGCTTTTAGAAAATTATTTAAAAAATACATCCTATTGATCAAATATTCTAAAAGAATACTCATCTTTCAACAAAAATTCTTGTTATCCTAATTTCTAAATCACAATCCCAAATCTACAATATTTCTCTATAAAATGAAAATTTTCCTTAAATAGCAGCTTTTAGAAAATTTTTTAAAATTACATCCTATTGATCAAAATTCTAAAAGAATACACATCTACAACAAAAACTCTATTTATCCCAATTTCTAAATCAAATCCCAAATCTACAATATTTCTCTATAAAAAAAAAAAACTTTCCTTAAATAGCATTTTAAAAAAATATTTAAAAAATACATCCTATTGATCAAAATTCTAAAGAATACTCATCTTTCAACAAAAATTCTTGTTATCCTAATTTCTAAATCACAATCCAAATCTACAATATTTCTCTATAAAAATGAAAACTTTCCTTAAATAGCAGCTTTTAGAAAATTATTTAAAAAATAATCCTATTGATCAAAAATTCTAAAAGAATACTCATCTTTCAACAAAATTCTTGTTATCCCTAATTTCTAAATCACAATCCCAAATCTACAATATTTCTCTATAAAAATGAAAACTTTCCTTAAATAGCAGCTTTTAGAAATTATTTAAATAAGTCCATTGTCAAAAATTCTAAAAGAATACTCATCTTTCAACAAAATTCTTGTTATCCTAATTTCTAAATCACAATCTCAAATCTACAATATTTCTCTATAAAAATGAAAATTTTCCTTAAATAGCACTTTTAGAAATTATTTAAAATACATTCTATTGATCAAAAATTCTAAAAGAATACTCATCTTTCATAAATAATTCTTGTTATCCTAATTTCTAAATGACAATCCCAAATCTACAATATTTCTCTATAAAAATGAAAACTTTCCTTAAATGCAAGCTTTTAGAAATTATTTTAAAAATAATCCTATTGATCAAAAATTCTAAAAGAATACTCATCTTTCAACAAAAATTCTTGTTATCCTAATTCTAAATCACAATCCCAAATCTACAATATTTCTCTAGAAAAAAAACTTTCCTTAAATAGCAGCTTTTAGAAAATTATTTAAAAAATATATCCTATTGTCAAAAATTCTAAAAGAATACTCATCTTTCAACAAAATTCTGGTTATCCCTAATTTCTAAATCACAATCCCAAATCTACAATATTTCTCTATAAAAATGAAAACATTCCTTAAATAGCAGCTTTTTAGAAATTATTTTAAAAATACATCCTATTGATCAAAAATTCTAAAAGAATACTCATCTTTCATAAAAATCTTTTTATCCTAATTTCTAAAACAATCCCAATCTACAATATTTCTCTATAAAAATGAAAATTTCCTTAAATAGCAGCTTTTAGAAATTATTTAAAAATACATCCTATTGATCAAAATTCTAAAAGAATACTAATCTTTCAACAAAAATTCTTGTTATCCTAATTTCTAAATCACAATCCAAATCTACAATATTTCTCTATAAAAATGAAAACTTTCCTTAAATAGCACTTTTAGAAAATTATTTAAAAAATACATCCTATTGATCAAAATTCTAAAAGAATACTCATATTTCACACAAAAATTCTTGTATCCTAATTCTAAATACAAACCCAAATCTACAATATTTCTCTATAAAAATGAAAACTTTCCTTAAATAGCAGCTTTTAGAAACATAAGTCCTATTGATCAAAAATTCTAAAAGAATACTCATCTTTCAACACAAATTCTTGTTATCCTAATTTCAAAATCTCAATCCCAAATCTACAATATTTCTCTACAAAAATGAAAAATTTCGTTAAATAGCAGCATTTAGTAAATTATTTTAAAAATACATCCTATTGATCAAAAAGTCAAAAAGAATACTCATCTTTCAACAAAAAATTCTTTTATCCTAATTTCTAAATAACAATCCCAACTACAATATTTCTCTATAAAAATGAAAACTTCCTTAAATAGCAACTTTTTAGAAAATTATTTAAAAAATAATCCTATTGATCAAAATTCTAAAAGAATACTCATCTTTCAACAAAAATATCTTTTATCCTAATTTCTAAATCCAATCCCAAATCTACAATATTTCTCTATAAAATGAAAAGTTTCCTTAAATAGCAGTTTTTAGAATATTATTTAAAAAATATATCCTATTGTTCAAAAATTCTAAAAGAATACTCATCTTTCATAAATAATTCTTGTTATCCTAATTTCTAAATCACAATCCCAAATCTACAATATTTCTCTATAAAAATGAAAACATTCCTTAAATAGCAGCTTTTAGAAAATATTTTAAAAAATACATCCTATTGATCAAAATTCTAAAGAATACTCATTTTTCATAAAAAATTCTTTTTATCCTAATTTCTAAATAACAATCCCAAATCTACAATATTTCTCTATAAAAATAAAAACTTTCCTTATAATAGCAGCTTTTAGAATATTATTTAAAAAATAAGTCTTATTGATCAAAAATTCTAAAAGAATACTCATCTTTCAACAAAAATTCTTGTTATCCTAATTTCTAATACACAATCCCAAATCTACAATATTTCTCTATACAAATTAAAACTTTCCTTCCTTAAATAGCAGCTTTTAGAAAATTATTTTAAAATACATCCTATTGATCAAAAATTCTAAAAGAATACTCATCTTTCAACAAAATTCTTGTTATCCTAATTTCTAAATCACAATCCCAAAATCTACAAATTTCTCTATAAAAATGAAAACTTTTCCTAAATAGCAGCTTTTAGAAAA